>NC_090014.1:285062-452984 GCF_036417845.1 Apteryx mantelli
TAGTGGTCACTGGTGGCCCCGCTGGTCCCCGCTGGTCCTTGGTGTCCCTGGTGGTCCCTAGTGTCCCCAGTGGTCCCCGCTGGTCCCCGGTGGTCCCTGGTGTCCCCGGTGGTCACCGGTGTCCCCGTGTCCCCGGCGGCAGGTGACTTCCACTGCATCGAGGAGAAGCGCAAGCGGACGCGGGAAACCTTCAAATCCTTCGTGCAGAAAACGCCCTTCGCGGGTGGGCGAAACGGGCCAAAAACGGGCGAAAACGGGCAAAACGGGGGGGGGGGAAGGGGGGGGAAACGGGGCTGGGGGGCTCCGGCAGCGGGTCCCGGGGGTCCCTGGGGGATCTGGGGTCCCTGGGGGGGTATTTGGTGTCCCCAGGGGGGAATTTGTGTCCCCAGGGGGTATTTAGGGTCCCTGGGGGGGTATTTGGGGTCCCGGGGGGTCCCTGGGGGGTATTTGGGGTCCCTGGGGGGGTATTTGGGGTCCCCAGGGGGGAATTTGGTGTCCCCAGGGGGTATTTGGGGGGTATTTAGAGTTCCTGGGGGGTATTTGGGGTCCCGGGGGGTCCCTGGGAGGTATTTGGGGGGTATTTAGGGTTCCTGGGGGGTATTTGGGGGTCCTCAGGGGGTATTTGAGGTCTGTGGGTGTACCCAGGGGGTATTTGGGGCCCCCAGGGGGGTAATTGGGGTCCCCAGGGGGTATTTGGGGGTTCCCAGGGGTTCCTGGGGGGTATTTGGGGTCCTTGGGGGGTATTTGGGGGGTATTTAGGGTCCCTGGGGGGGTATTTGGGGTCCCCAGGGGTTATTTGGGGGTCCCCAGGGGTCCCAGGGGGTATTTGGGGTCCCTGGGGGGTATTTGGGGGGTATTTGGGGTCCCGGGGGGCCCCCGGGGGGGTATTTGGGGCCTCCTGGGGGTATTTGGGGCCCCCAGGGGGGTATTTGGGGTATTTGGGGTCCCCGGGGGGGATATTTGGTGTCTCCGGGGGGGTCGGGGGTGCCCGGGGGTCCGGCCCCCCCCCGTGACGGCGCTGCCCCCCCTCCCCCCCCCGCAGGCCCGGCGCCCCCCGAGCCGCGGCCCCCCCGGCGCATCGCGGTGCCCACGCGCCCCGGCCCGGCCCCCCGCGCCCAGCCCGGCCTCGGTGAGCACCGGGGGGGCAAAACGGGGGGGGCGAAACGGGGCTGGGGGGGCAAAACAGGGTCTGGGGGGGAAAAACGGGGGGCTGGGGGGCAAAACGGGGGGCGAAACAGGGGTCTGGGGGGGAAATGGGGGTCTGGGGGGGCAAATGAGGGGGCAAAATGGGGGTCTGGGGGGTGAAACGGGGGGCAAAATGGGGCTGGGGGGGCAAAACGGGGCTGAGGGGGCAAACCAGGGGTCGGGGGGGAGGGAACAGGGGTCTGGGAGGGCAAATGAGGGGGCAAAATGGGGGCTGGGGGGGCAAAACAAGCATTTGGGGGGGCAAATGGGGGGGGGCAAACCAGGGGTCTGGGGGGGGGGAACAGGGGTCTGGGAGGGCAAATGAGGGGGCAAAATGGGGGCTGGGGGGGCAAAACAAGCATTTGGGGGGGCAAATGGGGGGGGCAAACCAGGGGTCGGGGGGGGCAACGGGGTCTGGGGGGCAAATGGAGCAAAACAGGGCTGGGGGGGGGCAAAACAGGCATCTGGGGGGCAAATGAGGGGGCAAAACAAGGGTCTGGGGGGCAAATGAGGGGGCAAAATGGGGGCTGGGGGGCAAAACGGGGTCTGGGGGGCAAATGGGAGGTCTGGGGGGGGTAGATGGGGGCCGAATGGGAGGCTTGGGGGGGCAATACAGGGCCTGGAGGGTAGATGGGGGGGTCTGGGGGGGGCAAATGGGGGAATCCGGGGGGCAAATGGGGGGTCTGGGGGTAGATGGGGGGTCTAGAAGGGAAATGGGGGGGCTGGGGGGGAAATGGGGGGGGGCAAAGGGGGGTCTAAGGGGCAAAAGAGGGGTCTGGGGGGCAAATAAGGGGTCTGGGGGGGGCAAATAGGGTCTAGGGGGGTAAATTGGGGGGGTCTGAGCAGTAAAAGGGCAGAATAGGGAGCAAATAGGGGGTCTGGGGGGCAAATTGGAGATCTGGGGGGGGAAGAGGGGTCTGGGGGGGCAAATTGGGGTTCTAAGCAGTAAAAGGGCAGAATGGGGGGTAAATTGGGGTCTGGGGGGGGGCAAATAGGGTGTCTGGGGGGGCAAAAGGGAGGTCTGGGGGGGGGTCCAGACTTGGGGCCCCCCCCAAGTTGGCATTGGAGGGGGGGATCCCCAATTTCGGGGCTCACCCCCCTCCCTCCCTCCCCCCCCCCCCGCAGCTCTCCTGCCCCCCCAGGCCCCGGCGACCGCCCCGGCCCCCCCGGCCTTCGCTTTCGGGGGGCCCCCCCCCGCCGCCGCCGCCGCCCCCCCCATCGCCGCCCCCATCGCCGCCCCCCTGGCCCCCCCCTCCTCCTCCTCCTGCTCCTCCATTTTGGGGGCGAAAGCGCCGCTTTTGGGGGCGCCCGAGGCCGAGCACCTCTCGGAGGCGCTGCTGCAGCTGCAGTTCGAGGACGGCGGCGGCGGCGGCGGGGGGGGGTCCGGCCCCCCCCCCCTTGGATTTCGGGGGGGGCAGTGGGGGGGGCGGCGGCAGCAGCCCCCTGGATTTGGGGGCGCTGCTGGCCGACGGCCCCTTCCCGGCCCTCGACACCATCAACGCCGCCGACTTCCAGCGCCTGCTGGGGGGGGGGGGGCCCGACACCCCCCCCCCGCTGCCGCTGCCCCCCCCCGCCGTGGCCGAGCCGGGCGCCGGGGGGGCCGAGGCGGCGGCGGCGGCGGCGTTCGGGGCGGGCGGCTTCGGCGGCGCCTTCTTCGGCGGCGGCCCCCCCACGCTGCTCGCCTACCCCGAGGCCATCGCCCGGCTGGTGCAGGGCCAGCGGCCCCCCCCCCGGCGCCGAGCCCCCCCCCCCCCGGCGGCGGCGGCGCCCTCCCCCCCCGGCCCCCCCCGACGAGCCCCTGCCCTCCCTGGGCGACCTCGACTTCGCCGCCTTCCTCGGCCACTTCCCCTCCTCCTAGGCGGGGGGGGGCGCTGGGGGGTGCTGGGGGGTGACTGAGGGGCACTGGGAGCCGCTGGGGGGCAACTGGGAGCCGCTGGGGGGTGACTGGGGGGCACTGGGAGCCGCTGGGGGGTGACTGAGGGGCACTGGGGGGCAACTGGGGGGCACTGGGAGCTGTTGGGGGGCGACTAGGAGCCACTGGGGGGCACTGGGAGCCGCTGGGGGGCACTGGGAGCAACTGGGAGACAATTGGGAATGACTGGGAGGCAACTGGGAGTGACTAGGGGGTGACTGGGGGGCACTGGGAGCTGCCGGGGGGCAACTGGGAGCCACCTGGGGGGTGCTGGGAGCAACTGGGGCATACTGGGAGCGACTGGGGGATGACTGGGAGCTACTGGGGATGACTGGGAGTGACTGGGGGACATGGACTGAACCATTGGTGCCTTTTGGGGGGGGGGACATGGACTGAACCATTGGGGCCTTATGGTGGGGGGGACCTGGACTGAACCATTGGGGCCTTATGGGGGGGGGGAACCTGGACTGAACCATTGGGGCCTTATGGAGGGGGGGGGGGGGAACCTGGACTGAACCATTGGGGCCTTATGGGGGGGGGGGACATGGACTGAACCATTGGGGCCTTATGGGGGGGGGGGACCTGGACTGAACCATTGGTGCCTTATGGGGGGGCCTGGACTGAACCATTGGGCCTTATGGGGGGGACATGGACTGAACCTTTGGGGCCTTATGGGGGGGACATGGACTGAACCCTTGGGGCCTTACAGTGGGGGACATGGACTGAACCATTGGGGCCTTATGGGGGGGACATGGACTGAACCATTGGGGCCTTATGGGGGACGACATGGACTGAACCATTAGGGGTCCTTATGGGGGGGAACGGGCTGTACCATTGGAGTCCTCATTAGGGGGGTTGGATCAGCCCATTGGGGTCTTACGGGGGGGCTGGACTGAACCACAGGGCTCCTCATGGGGGGGAGATGGGTTGTACCGTTAAGGACATATTGGTGGGGGCTAGACTGAACCATTAGAGTCCCGGGGGGGGGGGGGAGGAGGGAACCCCACACCCCCTGCCCCCCCCTACCAGGAGGGCGGGGTCCAAGCACGCCCTGCCCCCATCCCACCTTCCCCCCCTTGGCTCCACCCCCCGGGGCCAACCAGCCAATGGGAGGTGGCTCCTCCCCCTTCCCCTCCCCCGAGCAAGCATTATCCCTCCCCTCCCCCCCCCAACCGCAGTGCCTTGGCCGGGGCGTTCCCGGCCCCCATCCCCCCCCCCGCGCCCGGCCCGGGGGGTGGCGCGGCCTTTTGTAGAGCCGGTTTGAACCTTCCTAATAAACGATCAAACGCCGCCCCGGACGCCTGGGTCCTTTCGGAAGGGGGAGGGGGGGAGGGGAGGGGGGGGAACCCGGTCGCCTGGGCCCCGCGGGGCGGGGCCTAAGGCGGAAGCGGCGCCGAGCGGAAGCGGCGAACCCGGAAGCGGCTTGGGGGAGGCGGGTGCGGGGCGTTGATTGACAGAGCAGGGGGGCGTGACGCGAAGAGAGATGGGGCGGGGCGGAGCGCCGGAAGGGGCGGGGCAGGGCGCCGGAAGGGGCGGGGCGCGCAGCGGGAGGGCTCAGGCCGCACCGGAGGCAGCGGCAGCGGCCGCGCCGGGGAGCGGGAGGCGCCGCCGCCGCCGCCGGGGGGGGGCCGCTGCCGGGAGGGGGCCGGGGCCGCCGCCGCCTCGGCGATGCCGAGCAAGAAGAAGAAATACAACGCGCGGTTCCCGCCGGTGAGGAGCGACAGGGAACCGGGCGGGAGGGCGGGTGGGGGGGGGGGGAGCCGGGCCTCCACTTCCGCCGGGGCCTCCAGGTCTCCATGGCAACCGCTGGGGGGGGGCGGAAGGGCCTCGCTCCTCCCTCCCTCCCCCCCAATGGATCCCGCCTCCCCCTCAGGTGCAGGGAGGGGGCGTGGCTGGGAGGGAGGTGGGCGTGGCTGGAGGCGGGGCGGGGCCTCCCCTCAGGTTTGCCTCGGGAGGCGCCCGGGGGCGGGGCCAGGGCGGGGCCAAGGAGAGGGGTGGGGCCTTCTTCCTCCCCCTTCCCTTCAGATGGCTCTGGGGGGGCGGGGCCAGGGAGAGGGGGCGGGGCTGCGCCCTCAGGCTCAGGGGCCTCGCGGGGGCGGGGCCTAGAGGAGGGGCGGGGCTTGTACGGGGCAGGGCCAGTCACCAGGGCGGGGCCAGGGCTCCCTCTGTGTTTCCAGCCCTGGCTTAAAAGGTTGTGGGGGGGGAGGAGGCGCTTGCTTGGGGGCGTGGCCTCACGGAGGGGCGTGGTCTGTTGGGGGCGGGGCCTCCCCTGGGGCGGGGCCTGAGGGTGCATCCCGCAGGCGCGCATCAAGAAGATCATGCAGACGGACGAGGAGATCGGCAAGGTGGCGGCCGCCGTCCCCCGTCATCATCTGTATCCTGCGCCCGGACGCCTGGGTCCCCCCGGGGGCGGGGGGGGGTGGGGTGGGGGGTCCCCCGGATGCCTGGGTTCCTTTGGGAGCCGCCCCCCAGACGCCTGGGCCCCCCGGACGCCTGGGTCCCTCGGGAGGTGACAGGTCCTGCGGGAGGGTCCCGGACGCCTGGGCCCCCCGGACACCTGGGTCCCTCGGGAGGTGGCGGGTCCCTTGGGAGGGTCCCGGCCACCTGGGCCCCCCGGATGCCTGGGCCCCCCGGACACCTGGGTCCCTCGGGAGGTGGCGGGTCCCGCGGGAGGGTCCCGGATGCCTGGGCCCCCTGGACACCTGGGTCCCTTGGGAGGTGACAGGTCCTGCGGGAGGGTCCCGGACGCCTGGGCCCCCCGGACACCTGGGTCCCTCGGGAGGTGGCGGGTCCCTTGGGAGGGTCCCGGCCGCCTGGGCCCCCCGGATGCCTGGGCCCCCCGGACACCTGGGTCCCTCGGGAGGTGGCGGGTCCCGCGGGAGGGTCCCGGATGCCTGGGCCCCCTGGACACCTGGGTCCCTCGGGAGGTGACAGGTCCCTCGGGAGGGTCCCGGACGCCTGGGCCCCCCCGCCCCCGGGGTCCTTAGCGGGCGGCGCAGCGCGGGCGCTCGAGCTCTTCCTGGAGTCGCTGCTGCGCAAGGCCTGTCACGTCACGCAGTCGCGCAACGCCAAGACCATGACCACGTCCCACCTGTGAGCGCCCGGACGCCGGGGCCCCCCGGGGCGCGGGGGGGGGGAGGGCGGGGGCTGCCCGGATGCCTGGACCCCCCTGGGGGATGGAGGAGGGATCCCTGGACGCCTGGGCCCCTCAGACGCCTGGGTCCCTTCCCCGCTCTGCGGTGCCTCAGTTTCCCTTTTTGCCCTGAGGACCCAGGGGAGGGGGTGGGGCTTAGCCTGGGGGTGGGGCTTAGCCTGGGGGTGGGGCCTATCCAGGAGAGTGGGGCTTAATCAGGGTGGGGCCGTAGGGCTGGTTGGGAGGGGAAGTGGGGTAGAACCTAGTCCAGGGGGTGCGGCTTAGACAAGGGGTGGAGCTTGTATGGGGTGGGGCTTAGGGGGTGTGGCTTAGCCAGGGGGTGGGGCTGGGGCCTGGTCTGGGTGAGAGGGGGAGCTGGGACTGGGGGTCAGGTAGGGGGTGGAGCCTAGTCTAGGGGGTGGGGCTTAGCCTGGAGGTGGAGCTTGTGTAGGGGGTGGGGCTTAACCGGGGGTGGGGCTGGGGGCCTGGTCTGGGTGGGAGGAGGAGCTGGGAGTGGGGGCCAGGTGGGGGTGGGGCTTAGTCCCAGGGGGTGGAGCCTAATCTGGGGGTGGGGCTTAGCCAGGGGGTGGGGCTTAGCCAGGGGGCGGGGCTGGGATCTGGCCTGGTTGGGAGAAAGAGCTGGGACTGGGAGGCGGGAGAGGGTGGGGCCTGACCCAGGGGGGTGGGGCCTGATCTGAGGGGGAGGAGCCTGGTCAGGGGTGGGGCCTGGCTTAGGGGGTGTGGCCTAACGAAGCCCCACCCCTCCAGGAAGCAGTGCATCGAGCTGGAGCAGCAGTTCGACTTCCTCAAGGATCTGGTGGCGGCGGTGCCCGACATGCAGGGGGAGGGCGAGGAGGCGGCGGGCGAGGGCGAGCGGCCCCCCCCGCAGGTGAGCCGGACGCCTGGGCCCCTTCCCCGGACGCCTGGGCCCCTGCCCCGGACACCTGGGCCCCCAGGGGCGGGTGCGGGGACCGTGGGGGTGCCCGGACGCCTGGGCCCCTCCCGGACGCCTGGGTCCCTCGCGCAGGGGCCGCCGCCCGGGCGCAGGCCGCAGGAACGGGGGTCCCGGCGCCAAGGGCAAAGACCCCAAACAGTCGGGAACCGACTCGGAGCAGGAGGTGAGGCGGGCCCGGACGCCTGGGCCCCTCCGGGGGGGGGAGGGATCGGGCTCCCCCGGACGCCTGGGCCCCTCTGGGGGTGGGATTGGGCCCCCCGGACACCTGGGTCCCTCATGGGGGTGGGATCAGCCCCCCCCCCCGGATGCCTGGGCCCCTCCACGGGGGGGATCGGACCCCCCCCGGATGCCTGGGCCCCTCCACGGGGGAGATCAGACCCCCCCGGATGCCTGGGCCCCTCTGGGGGTGGGATCAGACCCCCCCGGATGCCTGGGCCCCTCTGGGGGTGGGATCGGACCCTCCCGGACACCTGGGCCCCTTTGGGGGAGGGATGCCCCCCCCCCCGGATGCCTGGGTCCCTCATGGGGGGTGGGATCGGACCCTCCCGGATGCCTGGGCCCCTGTGGGGGAGGGATCGGACCCTCCCGGACACCTGGGCCCCTCCACGGGGGGGATCGGACTCTCCCGGACGCCTGGGTCCCTCCGGGGGTGGGATCGGACCCTCCCGGACACCTGGGCCCCTCATGGGGGTGGGATCGGGCCCCCCCCGGATGCCTGGGCCCCTGTGGGGGTGGGATCAGGCCCCACCCGGACGCCTGGGTCCCTCCACGGGGGAGGATCGGACCCTCCCGGACGCCTGGGTCCCTCTGGGGGTGGGATCGGGCCCCCCCCGGACGCCTGGGCCCCTCGCGCTGCCCCAGGAGGACTCGGAGGACAGCGACAGCGACGGGGACGAGGAGGCGCCGCCGCCCCCCGCGAGGCCCCTGCCCTTCGCCAGGTAGCGCCCGGACGCCTGGGCCCCTTTTGGGGGGGGGTTAAACTGCCCGGACGCCTGGGCCCCTTTTGGGGGGGGGGTTAAACTGCCCGGACGCCTGGGCCCCTTTTGCGGGGGGGGTTAAACTGCCCGGACACCTGGGCCCCTTTTGGGGGGGGGGGGGGGTTAAACTGCCCGGACGCCTGGGCCCCTTTTGGGGGGGGGGGGTTAAACTGCCCGGACGCCTGGGCCCCTTTTGCGGGGGGGGTTAAACTGCCCGGACACCTGGGCCCCTTTTGGGCGGGGGGGGGGGTTAAACTGCCCGGACGCCTGGGCCCCTTTTGGGGGGGGGGGGGTTAAACTGCCCGGACGCCTGGGCCCCTTTTGGGGGGGGGGTTAAACTGCCCGGACACCTGGGCCCCTTTTGGGCGGGGGGGGGGGGTTAAACTGCCCGGACGCCTGGGTCCCTCTTGGGGGGGGTGGGGGGGGACACAGACTCCCGGACGCCTGGGTCCCTTTTTTGGGGGGGAATAGGAGTTCCTGGATGTCTGGGTCCCTTGGGGGGGGGTTAAACTGCCCGGACGCCTGGGCCCCTTAGCGGGGGGTGCAGGGACACCCGGACGCCTGGGTCCCTCGTTCCGGGGGGAAGGAGACAACAGCGTGGGGGCAGGAGGGGAGCGCAGCCGTCCCGGACGCCTGGATCCGCTGAGCCCCCCCCCTTCCCCCCCCCAACCTCGCCGCAGCCCCCCGGCCCCCTTCGCGCCGCCGCTGCCGCCGGGGGGGCTGCCCCCGGCGCCCGGCCCCCCCCGCGGCGCCGCCGAGGAGGAGGAGGACGAGGAAGACTACGACTCCTAGCGCCGCCTCGGGGCGTTTCGGGCCCCCCCCCCGGCGCCCCCCCCTCCCCGGCCCAGTTCGGCACTGGGAGCACTGGGATCTCCCCCCCTGCCCCCCCAATCCCGCCCTCCCCCCGGCACTGGTGCGACGAGTTGTGCCCGGCAGCTTGGCCCGGACGCCTGGGCCCCCCCGGCCTGTTTTTTGGGGGGGGGTGGGGGCGGGGGGGTGTTGGGGTGGGGGGGGCAGGGGGTTTTGGGGCCGTTTTAACGAGTCTCGGGGGGGGGGGTTTTGTATCGCCTCAATAAAAGTCGCAGTTTCAATAGAAACGGGAGGTGCCGGCGCCCGGACGCCTGGGTCCCCTGGGGGCGGGGCCGCCCGGACGCCTGGGTCCCCTGGGGGCGGGGCCGCCCGGACGCCTGGGCCCTTCCCCCTCCCCCCCCCGCGCTGCCCCTATGGAGCGTCTGCGACTCGGCGCTGCGCATGCGCGCTGGGAGGGGGCGTGGCCTGGCCGCCGAGGGGCGGGGCTAGGGCCGCGCGGGGCTCCGCCCTTCCCGGCAGCAGCGGGCGGTGTCTGCGCATGCGCGTTGCCCCCCCTTCCCCGGCGGCTGCTGCGCGGAGCCGCGGCCGCCAGAGGGCAGCAGAGACCCGGAGGGGCCGCCGGGGGCTATAGGGGGTCATGGGGGGGCTGTAGGGGCCCATAGGGGGCTATGGAGCATCTATAGGGGACAATAGGGGGATACAAAGGGGCTATAGGGGCCCATAGGGGGCTATGGAGCATCTATAGGGGACAATAGGGGGCTACAAAGGGGCTATAGGGGCCCATAGGGGGCTATGGAGCATCTATAGGGGACAATAGGGGGCTACAAAGGGGCTATAGGGGCCCATAGGGGGCTATGGAGCATCTATAGGGGACAATAGGGGGCTACAAAGGGGCTATAGGGGCCCATAGGGGGCTATAGAACATCTATAGGGGACCATAGGGGGCAATGGAGCATCTATAGGGGACCATAGGGATCTACAAAGGGGCTAGAGGGGCCCATAGGGGGCTATGGATCATCTATAGGGGGCTACAGAGGGGCTATAGGGGCCCATAGGGGGCTATGGAGCATCTATAGGAGACCATAGGGAGTTACAAGGGGGCTATAGGGGCCCATAGGGAGCTATGGAACATTTATAGGGGCCCGTGGGGGATCGTAGGGGGCTACAAGGGGATCTGTAGGGGCCCATAGGGGGCTATGGAGCATCTATAAGGGCCCATTTGGGACCATAGGGGGCTACAAGGGCGTCTATAGGGGCCCATAGGGGGCTATGGGGGGGCTATAGGGACTCATAGAGGGCTATGGGGCATCCATAGGGGACTACGGAGGATCTATGGGGCCCATGGAGTATTCATAGGGGGCTGTAGGGGGTCTATACAGTGTTCATAGGAAGATATGGGAGCCTATCAATGTCTATATAGAGCTATAGGGTAGCCATAGCGGCCCATGGGGTATCCCTAGCGGACCATAGGAGTTTATAAAGTGTCCATAAGGGGCTATAAGAGAATCTATAGGGACCCATGGGCTCTGTATGGGAGGCCATAAGGGGGCTTATGGGGCCATTGGGGCCTATAGGGGGGGGTATTGAGTACCCACAGGTGCCTCTAGGGATCCATAGAGGACCTATAGGGGGCTATCGGGTATCCATGGGGGCCTATAGGGACTCACGGGGGATTTATAGGGGCCCCAAGGCATCGGGGGGGGGGTTATAAGGTATCTATAGAAGGCTCTGGGGTACTTATTGGGGCCTATAGGCTTTTGGGGGGGGCTATAAGGGATCTATAGGAGCCCCATAGAGGGGCCTGGAGGGGCTATTGGGGGCATCGGGGATCCGTAGGGGGCCCCCAGGTGTCCGTAGAGGTCTGCGGGGCTCCATAGGGGGCTATAGGGGCCCGCGGGAGGAGCTATAGGGGCTCCGCGGGAGGCCAGCGGGGGGGTGGGGGGGCCGGGGCGGGCCCAGGCGTCCGGGCGTCGGGCCCGGCTCCCCGCGGCGCTGGAATCCCTGCGGCCCCCCCGCCCCCCCCCCCTCGTTAATCCCTTCCCGGCGCCGGTGAAACTTCAACCAAACGAGCCGCTCGCGCCCTCATATAAGGGGCCGCGCGGGGACGGGGGACGGCCAGCGCCACCACCCCGGGGACGGGGACGGGGACGGGGACAGCGCCGGGGCCCCCGGCCCCCCCCAGCCCAGGTACCCCCCGGCCCCGCGCCAACGACGGGGACGGGGTTGGGGACATCGACGAAGAGTTGGGGACATCGGCGAAGGGTTGGGGACATCAGCAAAGGGTTGGGGACATCGACGAAGGATTGGGGATGTCGGTGAAGGATTGGGGACATCAGCAAAGGGTTGGGGACATCGGCAAAGGGTTGGGGACATCGACAAAGGATTGGGGATATCAGCAAAGGGTTGGGGACATCAGCGAATGGTTGAGGACATCAGCAAAGGGTTGGGGACATGGGCAGGGGGACGGGGACCCTGTGGGGGGACGGGGACCGGGACGGGTTGGGGACATCCAGGAGGAGATGGGGACCGGGACAGGTTGGGGACCTCAGCAAAGGGTTGGGGACGTCGGCCAGGGGACGTAGGAACGAACTGGGGACCCTTGGGGACATCGGCAAGGGGACGGGGACACCTCAGGCGAGACGGGGACCAGGACAGATTGGGGACCTCAGCGAAGGGTTGGGGACATCGGCTAGGGGACACAGGGACGAGCTGGGGACATCCAGGAGGGTATGGGGACCAGGAGCCCTTGGGGACATCAGCAAGGGGATGGGGACAGGTTGGGGACGTTGGTGAGGGGACACGAGGACGAATTGGGGACATCGAGGAGGGGACGGAGCCCAGGGGAGGTTGGGGACCTCGGCCAAGAGTTGGGGACGTCGATGAGAAGACACAGCAACTAATTGGGGACATGGAAGAGGAGACGGGCACCAGGGACCCTTGGGGACATCGGCAAGGAGATGGGGACACTTGGGGGGAGGGGGACCAAGACAGGTTGGGGACATCGGTGGGGGGACACAGGGACAAACTGGGGACATCGAGGAGAGGATGGAGCCTGGGGGAGGTTGGGGACCTCAGCAAAGGGTTGGGGACATCAGTGGGGGGGGACACAGGGACGAACTAGGGACATCGAGGAGAGGATGGAGCCTGGGGACCCCAGCGAAGGTTGGGGACATCGGCCAAGGGGGATGAACTGGGGACATCCAGGAGGGGGCCGGGGACCAGGATGGGTTGGGGACATCAGAGAGGGGACACAGGGACATCCAGGAGGATCCAGACACAGGTTGGGGACACTGAGGAGGTGACGGGGGACACGGGGATGAATTGGGGGACATCGATGACATTTTGGGGACATCGAGGAGGGGGACAGGGCCCAGGACGGGTTGGGGACGTGCTGAGACATCGGGGAGGGGACGGGGACCGTCACCTCGGGGCCATCGGCGCCGCAGCTGGCCGGATGTCCCTGTCCCCGGGGAGCCGGGACGGGGTGGGGACGGGACAGGGGCCACCAGGGAGGGGACAGGGGCTGGGACATGCCAGGGACATCGGGGAGGGGACACTGGGGAGGGGACAGGGACACTGGGGAGGGGACAGGGACACTGGGCAGGGCTGGTGCCACCATCGCCGAGCCGTGTCCCCTGCCGGCCCCATCCCCGTGTCCCCCCCCCGTGTCCCTGCAGTCTCCATCCCTGTGTCCCCCCCCCCCGTGTCCCCACGGTCCCCACATCCCCGTGTCCATGTCCGGGTCCCCATCCTGGTGCTCACGTCTGCGTCTGACCCGTGTCCCTGCCGTCCCTGTGTCCCTGCCGTCCCTGTGTCCCTGTCCCCGTGTCCCTGTCCCTGTGTCCCTGTCCCCGTGTCCCTGCGGTGGTGGCAGTGTGGTCCCCATGTCCCCATGTCCTGGTGGTGACAACCGTGTCCCCAGGGCAGGATGAGCTTCGCGGTGATGCTGGTGCAGGTGGGCGGTGCAGAGCCCCATGTCCCCCATGTCCCTCCATATCCTCCCATGTCCCCGTGTCCCCCACATCCCATCTCCTCCCATGTCCCCCATGTCCCCCGTATCCCCCATGTCCCCCCGTGTCCCCCATATCCCCCATGTCCTCCATGTCCCTTGTGTCCCTCATGTCCTCCATGTCCCTCGTGTCCTCCATGTCCCCCCATGTCCCCCCGTGTCCCCCATATCCCCCATGTCCTCCATGTCCCTTGTGTCCCTCATGTCCCTCGTGTCCTCCATGTCCCCCCATGTCTCTCGTGTTCTCCATGTCCACCATGTCCTCCGTGTCCTCCATGTCTCTCATGTCCCCCATGTCTCTCATGTCCACCATGTCCTCCATGTCCCCCATGTCCCCCATGTCCCTCCATGTCCCCGTGTTCCTCCATGTCCCTCCATGAACCTCCATGTCCCCCATGTCCCTTGTGTCCCCCATGTCCCTCCATGTCCCCCATGTCCCCCATGTCCCTCCATGTCCCCCATGTCCCCCCATGTCCCCCATGTCCCTCCATGTCCCTCCATGTCCCTCCATGTCCCCCATGTCCCCCCATGTCCCCCATGTCCCTCCATGTCCCTCCATGTCCCCATGTTCCTCCATGTCCCTCCATGAACCTCCATGTCCCCCATGTCCCTTGTGTCCTCCATGTCCCCCATGTCCCTCATGTTCTCCATATCCACCATGTCCCCCATGTCCCCCATATCCTCCTTGTCCCTCATGTCCTCCATGTCCTCCATGTCCCCCATGTCCCCATGTCCCCCATGTCCTCCACGTCCCCCATGTCCCCCACGTCCCCCGCGTCCCGGCGGTGACGGCCGTGTCCCCGGGCAGGATGAGCTTCGCGGCGGTGCTGGAGCAGGTGGGCGGCGCGGGGCCCCATGTCCTCCATGTCCCTCCACGTCCCCCATGTCCCCCACGTCCCCCGCGTCCCGGCGGTGACGGCCGTGTCCCCGGGCAGGATGAGCTTCGCGGCGGTGCTGGAGCAGGTGGGCGGCGCGGGGCGCTTCCAGGCGCTGCACACGGCGCTGCTGGTGCTGCCGCTGCTGCTCATGGCCAGCCACAACCTGCTGCAGAACTTCACGGCGGCGGTGCCGCCCCACCGCTGCCGCCCGCCGGCCGCCCCCAACGGCACCCTGCGCGCGGGCCCCAACGGCACCCTGGGCGCGGCGCTGCCCGAGCCGGGGCCCTGCCGGCGCTACGCGGCGCCCGGCGCCGACGGCGCGGCCAACGCCACCGAGCCCTGCCGCGACGGCTGGGACTACGACCGCAGCGTCTACGTGGCCACCATCGTCTCCGAGGTGGGGACGGGCTGGGCGGAGGCGGAGGGGTGGAGGGATGGAGAGGCGGAACGGTGGAGATGGAGGGATGGGGATGGAGGAATGGAGATGGAGGGATGGAGCGATGGAGCAGTGGAGGGATGGAGAGGCGGAAGGATGGAGATGGAGGGATGGGGATGGAGATGGAGGAATGGAGATGGAGCGATGGAGCGATGGAGCAGCGGAGGCATGGAGAGGTGGAAGGGTGGAGATGGGAAGTTGGAAGGATGGAGATGGTGAGATGGAGGAATGGAGATGGCGGAATGGAGATGGATGGGTGAAGATGGAGCTGTAGGGGGATGGAAAGACGGAGGAATGGAGATAGAGATGGAGGGATGGAGCAATGGAGCAATGGAGGCATGGAGAGGTGGAAGGATGGAGAAGGGCAGATGGAGGGATGGAGATGGTGAGATGGAGGGATGGAAATGGAGATGGAGGGATGGAGCAATGGAGGTGGATGGATGGAGAGGTGGAAGGATGGAGATGGGAAGATGGAGGGATAGAGATGGTGAGATGGAGGAATGGAGATGGAGGGATGGAGATGGATGGGTGAAGATGGAGCTGTAGGGGGATGGAAAGATGGAGGGATGGAGATGGAGATGGAGGGATGGAGATGGAGATGGATGAGTGAAGATGGAGCTGTAGGGAGATGGAAAGATGGAGGAATGGAGATGGTGAGCTTAAGATGAGGAATGGTGGGATGGAGATGGAGCTGTATGGTGGTGGAGGTAGAGGGATGATGGAGGGATGGAGATGGTGAGATGGAGGAATGAAGATGGAGAGATGGAGATGGATGAGTGAAGATGGAGCTGTAGGGGAATGGCAGGATGGAGAGATGGAGATGGTGAGCTTAAGATGAGGAATGGAGGGATGGAGGTGGAGCTGTACGGGGATGGAGGGATGGAGGTAGAGGGGTGATGCAGGGACGGAGTTGGAGAGGCTGAAACAGGGATGGAGCTGTCTGGGGTGGAGGGACAGACGAGATGAAGGTTCGGGTAAGGATCAACTAGATGGAGGAAGAACGGGATGAGAGGAAGGAGGGAGGGCTGGAGAGCGAGAACCGGGGGTGGGTAGAGGGATGGAAGGTGGGGAAGGATGGAGAGGGATGGGCAGAGTGGGCGGACGGAAGGACGGAGAGAAAACGCTGTACGGAGGTGGACGGATGGATGGAGGCTGGAGATGGATGAATGGAGACAGGGCCGGGTGGACGGAGGGGGGGCCGCCTGGACACCCCCGATCCCGTCCTCACCCCGTCCCCGTCCCTCCCCGCAGTGGGACCTGGTCTGCAGCTACCGGCAGCTGCGGCAGATGGCCCAGTCCATCTACATGGCCGGGGTCCTCGTGGGCGCCCTGGTCCTGGGCAACCTCTCGGACAGGTAGGAGCAGCCAGGCCCCGCCGTGCCTCGGTTTCCCCATTGGGATGCTGGCCAGCTGCCTCCCAGTGGCTCCCAGTGGCTCCCAGTGGCCTCCTGGTTGCAGGTTCGGGCGCAAGGCCATGCTGATGTGGTCCTACCTGCTGCTGGGGGCGATGGGCACGTGCACGGCCTTCGCCCCCAACTACGCGGCCTACTGCGTCTTCCGCTTCGCCAGCGGCATGGCCCTCTCCGGCTTCGGCCTCAGCGTCGCCTGCCTGGGTGAGGTCGGCCGCGGTGACTGGGGTGGCTGTGGGGGTGGCCCTGTGGCCGTGGATGGGGAGAAGTCCATGGCCGTGGGTGGGAATGTGCCAATGGCCGTAGATGGAGACATCACACTTGCCATGGATGGGGACATCCTAATGGCCATGGATGAGGGCATCCCAGTGACCATGGATGGGGACATCCCAGTGACTGTGGATGGGGACAACATCATGGCCATGGATGGGGACATCCTAATGGCCTTGGATGGGGACAGCCCAATGGCCATGGATAGGGACATCCCAGTGACTGTGGATGGGGACAACATCATGGCCATGGATGGGGACATCCCAGTGACCATGGATGGGGACAACACCATGGCCATGGATGGGGACATCCCAGTGACCATGGATGGGGACAACCCCATGACCATGGATGGGGACATCCTAGTGGCCATGCATGGGGGACAACTCCATGACCATGGATGGGGACAACCCCATGGCCATGAATGGGGACATCCCAGTGGCCATGGACGAGGACATCCCAATGTCCATGGACGAGGACATGCCATGGGGACATGTCCGGACACGGCGGCGCCACATGCGCGAGGAGGGTCCCAGAGGGGGAAACCGAGTCACCCGCGGGTGCCGCGGCGCTTCCTTGCAGTGGTGGAGTGGATCCCCACGCCCTACCGCGCCATCACCGTGGCCATCACCGGCTTCGCCTACACCCTGGGCCAGATCCTGCTGGCCGGCATGGCCTACGCCATCCCCCACTGGCGCCGGCTCCAGCTCTCCGTCTCCCTGCCCTTCTTCTTCTTCCTCCTCTACTCCTGGTAGGGGCGTCCCGGACGCCTGGGTCCCTTCGGGAGGGGTGGGGGTGGAGTGGGGCCCTCCTCCCTGGGGGGGGCAGTGGGGCGTGTGGGGCTCTCATCCCACCTTGCACCGCCCCCCCCTCCAAAACTGCCGTGCCTCAGTTTACCCCCCTCGCCGGCCGCAGGTGGCTGGCCGAGTCCGCGCGCTGGCTGGTGCTGTCGGGCAAGGCCGAGAAGGCCGTGAAGGTCCTGCAGAGGGTGGCCAGGATAAACAAGAGAAAGGAGGAAGGGGAGAAGATCACGGCGGAGGTATGGTGGCCCCAGGGTGGGGGTGGGGGTCTCCAGGCCAGGCCGGTCTCAGTTTTCCCCCCCCACCAACCTCTCCCGTCTGCCGACAGATCCTCAAGTCCAACATGCAGAAGGAGTTGGCCTGCATGAAGTCGTCCTACACCGTCTCCGACCTGGTCCGGACCCCGGCCATCCGGCGCATCTTCTTCTGCCTCTCCATCGTCTGGTGGGGATGGGAGGGATGGAGAGGGGGATGGAGAGGTGGATGGGGAGGGATGGAGAGGTGAAAGGATGGCTGGATATATGGATGGATGAGTGGATGGATAGATGGTTGGGTGGACGGACAACTGGATGGATGGATGGATGGATAGCTAGGTGGGTAGGTGGACAGATGGATAGATAGATGGATGGATGGTTGGGTGGATGGATAGCTGGATGAATGGATGGATGAATGGGTAGATGGATGGATGGATGGTTGGGTGGATAGATGTGTAGTGGGTGGATAGATGGATAGGTTGCTGGGTGGATGGATGGAGGGACGGACAGACAAGCAGAGACTCCAGCCGTCCCTCTACGACACAGCAGCGTTGTCCTCCAGGCGAGACCCTCTGCAGTGTCCCACGGGACGGAGACACCCCAGAGCAACTGGGAGAGGCCACCGCGTGCAAGGCCAGCGCGCGGCACCCGAGCGACGAGGCCCCGTGCGAGGCCCTCGCCGAGTTTCCCACCTCCCCCCTCCTCTCTGCCCCCGCTCCAGGTTCTCCATCAGCTTCTCCTACTACGGGCTGGCCATGGACCTGCAGAACTTCGGGGTCAGCATTTATCTCATCCAGGTGATTTTCGGCGCTGTCGACTTCCCGGCCAAAGTGTTGGTGACCATCTCGCTGAGCTACATCGGCCGGCGGGTGACACTCGTGGTGTCCCTCCTCTCGGCGGGGCTGGTCATCATTGCCAACATCTTTGTCTCCACAGGTTATTGGGGGATGGAGGGACGGGGGCCAGGCGGGGGGGGGGGTCAGGGCAGGGTGAAGGCCACCCATCTGTCCATCTACTTATCTGTCCATCCATCCTTCCCTCCATCTAACCAATCAACCAACCGTCTCTTCACTCCCTACTCATCCTTCCACCCATCCCTCCTTCCATCCATTCTTCTACTCACTTATCCATCCAACCATCATCCATCATCCATCCAACCATCATCCATCCAACCATCATCCATCCAATCATCATCCATCCAACCATCATCCATAGTCCATCCAACCATCATCCATCATCCATCCAACCATCATCCATCCAATCATCATCCAGCCAACCATCATCCATAGTCCATCCAACCATCATCCATCCAACCATCATCCATCCAATCATCATCCACCCAATCATCATCCATCCAACCATTATCCAGCCAACCATCATCCAGCCAACCATCATCCATCCAACCATCATCCATCCAGCCAACCATCATCCATCCAACCATCTCCTCCCTCCTCACCTGTTCCCCCCACCCATCCCTCCCACCCTGTCCCTGGGGCGAGCGCAGAGGCCGTCCCAGACCTCCCCATGCCCCCGCAGAGCTCCAGACCGTGCGCACGGCGCTGGCCGTCGTCGGCAAGGGCTGCCTCTCCGCCTCCTTCAACTGCATCTTCCTCTTCACCACCGAGCTCTACCCCACTCCCATCAGGTAAGCCCACCCTTCCCCAGTTGCCCCACGGCGGGGTAGATCCCACGGGGGGGGCAGATCCCACCTCGGTTGCCCCCTTCGTCCCCCGCCAACCCTGCGGCTGGTGTCGCTCTCTTCCCCCCCTCCAACGGCAGGCAGACCGGCCTGGGCTTCGGCAGCACCATGGCGCGGGTGGGCGGCATCGTGGCGCCGCTGGTGAAGATGATGGATGAGTATTACCCCTTCCTGCCCCCCGTGGTCTACGGGGCGGCCCCCGTCATGTCGGCCGTGGCGGCCGGCTTCCTGCCCGAGACCCTCAACGCGCCGCTGCCCGACACCATCGAAGAGGTGGAGAACAGGTGGGCGCGCGGGACGGGACGGGGGGGGGGGAGGCTTGGTGGACGGAGGGATGGACGGATTGATGGACAAAGGGGCGGGTGGTTGGCTGGATGGATGGATGGCAGGTTGTGGTGATGGACAGATGGTTGGACGGACAAACGGGTGGATGGACAAGTGGATGGATTGATAGACAAACGCGTGGGTGGCTGGATGGGTGGAAAAATGGGAGGTTGTGTTCATGGATGGATGAGTCAACGGACAGAGGGATGGATGGACAAGTAGATGGATGGACTGACAGACAAATGGGTGGGTGGGTGGACGGACAGGTGGAAAAATGGCGGGATGTGTTGGATGGACAGCAAATGGATGGATAGACTGTTAGACAAATGGGTGGGTTGTCGGTTGGACAAATGGAGGGATGTGTTGGATGGATGGGCGAATGGGTGGATGGACAGGCAGCTGGATGGACAAATGGGTGGGTGGGCTGATGGTTGGACAGATGGGTCAGTAGATGAATGAATGGATGGAGGGATGTGTTGGTGGACGGATGGATGGACTGGAAGACAAATGGGTGGGTTGTTGGCTAGATGGACGGATGGAGGGATGTGTTGGTGGGCAGATGGATGGATTGGAAGACCATTAGGTGGACTTTTGGATGGACAGATGGCTTGGAGGATGCTTGGGTGACTTTTTGGGTGGATGGATGCGTTGGCTGGACAAACGGGGCTGCTGGGTGAGCGGATTGGAGGACCAACGGGCGGGGGGGGGGATCGGCTGGATGGATGAGGGGAGAACGAGCAGGGCGGATGGACGCACGGAGGGAGCGGGACGCACGGAGGAGCGGGCAGACACGGCGTGGAGCACCCTCGGAGGGGCCTCGCCGCGCCGGGGGCCTTCTTCACCCCTCGTCTTCCTCCCCTCCAGATCCAAACAGAAGCAGCTGGAGGACACCAAGGAGAAGATCCCGCTCCAGCCCCAGGACAAAGCCCTGCAGAAGGAAGCTTGAGGGGCTCCAGAGGGGGCTCGAACCCGCCCCGGCCGGGCCCCCGTGGGAATAAAGCAGCTCTTCCGCGGCGCCGCTGTCTCGGGGTTTTGGCCTCCAATAACCCGGCGCCCCAGAACCCCCCACGGCCGGGGTCACCCCGATAACGGGGCGCCCCATAACCACCCATGTCTGGGGTCACCCCGATAATGGGAAACCCCATAACCACCCATGTCTGGGGTTACCCCACTAATGGGTGCCCCATAACCACTCATCCGAGGTGACCCCCAATAATGTGACACCCCATAACCCCACATCCAGGGTCACCCCGATAATGCAGCAACCCCCCCCCCCCAAAACCACCCATTTGGGTTTACCCCGATAAGGCGACACCCCATGACCCCACCTCTGGGGTTACCCCGATAACTTGGTGCCCCATAAGTCCCTGCGTGGGGTTACCCCAATAACGTGACACCCCGTAACCCTGCACCTGAGGTTACCCTGATAATGCGACGCCCCGTGACCCCCACATCTGGGGTTACTCCAAGAAGGTGGCACCCCCATAAGCCTTTACGAGGTGAACCCCAACAACGTGACACCCCATAGCCCCTCTCCGGGGTTACCCCAATAACACGACGCCCCATAACTCCATCTGGGGTTAACCCCGATAACGTGACACCCCCATAACCCCATGTCCAGGGTTACCCCGATAGCGTGACGCCCCCATAACTCCATCCAGAGCCACCCCGTGTCCCCATCTCCACCACCCCTTGGATGGTGCCCCAGCCCCATCCCAACCTCTTCCATCCTCCAGGACCGGCCCATCCCGGCGCTGCCCCTTCCCCGACTTCTCCCCGGGGGCCACCGCGGCCCTTGTCCCCGTGGCCACTGTGGCCCTTGGCCGCCGACCGCCAGCCCGCGCGCCGTCCTCGTCAAAAATTAATCGCCGGCTTCCCCAGGCGGAGAAGACACTGACCTCCGCGGCCGGACCGGGCTGCCTCCGTCAGCAGCTTTTCCCGGCTGGTAAAATTTAACCCCGCGGAGCCAGGTGACATCGGGTGGAGGAAGGAGACCTTCTTCCTCCTCCTCCTCCTCCTCGCCGGGGCCACCTCCGATAACCCCGCGGCAGGACGGCATAGATTAACCCGGCCGATGCCGTCCTCCCTCCTGGAAAAGCACCAAATTCCCAATCATTTATCACCGCAAAAAAATTGCAATTTTCTCTTTTTTTTCCCCACCATGGCACTTTTTTTTTTTTTTCCTGCCTGTTTTGGGAAACTTTTTGCTCCCAAAAAGACCGCGCCGGGGAGGATAATGTGGCTCATCCCTCCTGAGGGGTTTCACCCGGCCACGGGCGGGAGATGCTCGGGGGCATCGGGCCGTTTGGGTGCAGCACCTTTTTTTTGTTGTTGTTTGTTTGGCCTTAATCCAACTGGGGAAAAAAAAGAAAAAAAAAGAAGGAGTCAAACGTTAACCAAACGGGGCTGTTTGCAGGGTTATATAGCTGGCGGGAGCGCCGCGGACCTTGCATCGCGAGCGCGGCGCGTTCCCGGGGGCGAAAGCTCTCCCTCTGGGGGGTCTGCAGGTCGCGGGAGCGGGCGGGACGTGCATGAAAGCGGCCGAAGCCGGCAAAATCCGGGGCCGGGTCGAGGCACCCCGGGGCCCTGCAGCCCGTCCCCCGCGGCGGCGGCGGAAGGGGGGGGACCGGCCCCTAAGGCGACGTTTCGGGGCCCTCGGGACGGCGCCATGGCTTTCGCCGACCTCCTGGACCACGTCGGGGGCATGGGGCGCTTCCAGGTGGTCTACGTGGCCCTCCTGGCCTTGCCCATCTTCATGATGGCCAGCCACAACCTTCTGCAGAACTTCACCGCTGCCGCCAGCGAGCACCGCTGCCGCGTCCGTTGGGAGGCCAACGGCACCGGCCTCAGCCCCGGAGACCTCCTGCGGGTCTCCGTCCCCGGCGGCGAGCGGTGCCGGCGCTTCGTCGCGGCGCAGTGGTGGCTCCTGGAGGTCAACGGCACGGCCGCCAACGGCACCGAGCCGGAGACGGAGCCCTGCCACGACGGCTGGACCTACGACCGCAGCGTCTTCGCCAGCACCATCGTCACCGAGGTGAGGCAACCCTCCACCCCCCACGTTGGGCGTCTTCCAACTGGAGCGTCTTCCCTTGGCTGGTGGCGCTCAACGCCGCCAACACTCGGGCCGAGCAAAGGGGATGAGGGGGGTCAACGGCCCTCGACGGCAGGTCCAAGAGGACCCGGATGACCCCCTCGAAGGTGGCTCCCAACCATGGTGAGGCAGGGAAGGGTTTCACGGCACCTTCTTGGCGCCCACGCCGTTGGCCGTTGAGTTGAGTCAACCCCATCGGATGCTCTTGGTCCCGGGACGGGACGGTGGGACGCAGTCGTCGTCCCCCCCCCCCCCCATCACGGTCTCTATCCCGCCTTTCTTCTCGGCAGTGGGATCTGGTGTGCGGCTCACGGGGGCTCAAGCAGCTGGCCCAGTCGCTCTTCATGGCCGGCGTCCTGGTGGGAGGCATCGTCTTCGGGGGCCTCTCGGACAGGTGAGTCCACCACCAGGAGGGACATCCCGTCTGCCCGGGCATTTCCACCTCGTGTGTTTTTTTTTTTTAATTCTCCACCCAGGTTTGGCCGCCGGTCGCTGTTGACCTGGTGCTACCTGCAGATGGGCACCATGGGCACGTGCACCTCCTTCGCGCCCACTTTCTCCGTCTACTGCCTTTTCCGCTTCCTCACCGGCGCGGCCCTCTCCGGCATAGTCCTGAACAGCGTCTCGCTCTGTACGTGGCTCCCCCAGCCCCGCGTTGTCGTTCCCCCCCCCCCCCCTTGATGACCTCCCGCCCGGCCCCAAACCATGCGCGTCTCTTCTCCAGCCCTGGAGTGGATGCCCACGCACGCCCGGGCGGTTGTGGGGACCATGATGGGATATTGCTACACCCTGGGGCAGTTCCTCCTGGCCGGGGTGGCCTACGCCATCCGCGACTGGCGCTGGCTGCAGCTCGCCGTCTCGCTGCCGTTCTTCATCTTCTTCCTCTACTCCTGGTGAGGAGATGGGGGGTGGTGGGGTGCATGGACAGATGGTGGGGTGGAGGGATGGTGGGATGGATGGATGTTGGGATGCATGCTGGGATAGATAGATGGATAGTGGATGGACGTTGGGATGCATGGATGGATGGTGAGATGTTTGGATGGTTGGATGGATGGTGGGGTGCATGGCTGGATGGGTATTGGGATGCATGGCTGGATGGTGGGGTGCATGGATGGATGGTGGGATGGATGGATAGTGGGTAGGTAGTGGGGTGCATGGATGGTTGGGGTGCATGGATGGACAGTGGGACAGATGGATGTTTGGATGGATGGATATTGGGGTGCAGGGATGGATGGTGGGATGGATGGATGGTGAGATGGATGGTAGGTGGGTAGTGGGGTGCACAGATGGATGGGGTGCATGGATGGATGGTGGGACAGATGGATGTTTGGATGGATGGATATTGGGGTGCATGGATGGATGGGGTGCATGGATGTGTGGGTGGAAGGGCAGATGAATGCACAGACGGATGGATGGAGGGGGTGCAAGGATGGGTGTAGAGTTGGCTGGATGGATGGATGGATAGAGGAGCAGACGGATGGAGAGATGGATGACGGGGTGGCCGGGTAGCTGCCCAATGCCTTCTCCTCACCCCAGTGAAGACCCCCCACACACACACACTTGGCTCGCCCAGGACAGGGGGACCCATCCCAACACCCAACCCGCTCAAGGGCGCCCAAGCGTCGCCCCGGCGGTCGGGGCCAAACCTCTGTCCCCGTCTCCGGCGCAGGTGGCTGACGGAGTCGGCCCGTTGGCTGCTCATGGCCGGGAAGCCCAAGCAGGCCCTGAAGGAGCTCAAGAAAGTGGCCAGGACGAACGGGAAGAAGGAGGAAGGGAACAAGCTCGACATCGAAGTAAAAGGGGGGAGGGGGCCCACACGTGGACACCTCCTGCAGTTGGGGGGGGGGAGGTCCCCCTACACCCCCCTTCCAGCCCCTCACACGTGTCCGTCCCAATAAATCCATCCCCGCATCTGTCCGTCCCCAATGCCACCATCCGTCCAGCCTTACGCAACCATCCGAGCCCATGCACAAGTGTTTTCCTCCTCCCGCGTCCGTCTGTCCTTCCTCCCCTCCACGCCATGACACTTCCAGCCTGGTGCTGACGTCCCTTGGGTGCCATCGAGGGTCCCACCTGCCGCCATCCCCCCCCCCCCAGGAAACCTCCTTCTCCTCCCCAGGCCCTGAAGTCGTACATGGAGAAGGAGATGACCTCGGTGAAGACCAGCCACACGGTGGTGGACCTGGTGCGGACGCCCGTGGTGCGCCGCATCTCCTGCTGCCTCTGCTTCGTCTGGTGAGCCTCGTGCTGGAGGAGGGTGGCCGGGGAGGACGCGAGCAGGAGGAGGTTGATGCCCGTCCATCCGTGGAGCCACCTGCCAACTGTTCCGTTCATCCGTCCCCAAAACGCAACCGTCCACCTGCACGTCCACCCACCTTCCCTTTGTCCGTTCTTCCAGCCATTCAGGCCTCTGTCTTGTCCAACCATCTCCATGCCCAAACCTCTACCCATCCTACGCAACCCCCTTTCCATTGGTCCGTTTTGGAAGGGGAAACTGAGTCATAGGGCAAGATTTGGGCATCAGCGGCGTCCCGGCCCCCCAAGCTCCCCAGGAAGGGACACACACACACACACAGCGGGCTGGGTCCCACGGGC
Source organism: Apteryx mantelli (assembly GCF_036417845.1). Taxonomy (NCBI): domain Eukaryota; kingdom Metazoa; phylum Chordata; class Aves; order Apterygiformes; family Apterygidae; genus Apteryx; species Apteryx mantelli. Next base: position 309,797 of record NC_090014.1, read on the forward strand.
CAGGGGCTGGTGGGTGACCCCCAGGTCCCCAGCTCATGAGAGTTGTCCCCGCGTGGCCCCCAGGTTCTCCACCAGCTTCGCCTACTACGGGCTGGCCATGGACCTGCAAAACTTCGCCTTCGACATCTACGTGATCCAACTGGTCTTCGGGGCCGTGGACTTCCCGGCCAAGCTGATCTCCATCCTCACCATCACCTTCGTGGGGCGACGCTTCACCCAGTCGCTCGCCCTCATCTTGGCTGGTCTGGCCATCTTGGCCAACATCTTTGTGCCACGAGGTGAGGGCTTGTCCCCCCCCCCCCCCCCCCCACTCTGCCACCCGCATCTGGGGTGTCACCAGCACCAGCCACCCCCCCCCCCCCCGGGAACCCACCTCACCATCCTGCAGGGACACGTGTCCATCGCAGGTCATCTCGGAGGGGCCAAAACGAGCTCAAGTCGTTAACGCGGCGCACGGTCGCGGTGGCACGTGGACCATCCTGGGGAAAGCTGATTGGTTTTGACCTTTATTGGGTGATTCGCTGCAAAATCCCAGGGTTTGGTGAGGGGGTGGGGTGAGGAGGTCCTTCTCCACCTGCCACCCTATTCGTCGGCCCCAGCTTTGATGTCCTCGTCCCCGCAGACCTGCGAACGCTGCGGACCGCCCTGGCCGTCTTCGGCAAGGGTTGCCTGGCCTCCTCCTTCAACTGCGTCTACCTCTACACGGGCGAGCTGTACCCCACCGTTATTCGGTAAGGAGGGGGGACGGGGTGGTGGTGGTGGTGGGGGACACAGGTTTTGGGGGAGGGGGGTGGTCCCGGGCTGGTTCCTGACGGCGTCCCGGTGCCCCGCAGGCAAACGGGCATGGGGCTGAGCAACACCATGGCCCGCATTGGCAGCATCACGGCCCCGCTGGTGAAGATGGCCGGCGAGATCTTCCCGGCGTTGCCCTTCGTCATCTACGGGGCGGCGCCGGTGGTGGCGGGGTTGGCGGCCACCTTCCTCCCGGAGACGCGCAACGCGCCGCTGCCCGAGACCGTGGAGGAGGTGGAGAGCAGGTGGGGAGGAGGCCACGGCATGGCAGGGATGGGGCGTGGGGACGGGTGGGTCAATGGAGGGATGGGGACCATGGGGATGGTGGGGTGGATGGGTATGGAGCTGGATGGGTGTGTGGTCATGGTTGGACATGGAGGGATGGATGAAGGATGGAGAGATGATTGGTTGTATGTGGGGATGGGTGGATGGATGTGTGGGGAGATGGATGGAGGGGTAAGTGGTTGCGGCTAGGGATGGAGGGATGGAGGAATGGATGGATGAAGGGATGGATGAAGAGATGATTGAGTATGGAGATGGATGGATGAGTGCTTGTCTTCGGGAATGAATGTGTGGATGGAAGGATGGAGAGATGATTGAGTATGGAGATAGATGGATGAGTGCTTGTCTTCAGGAATGAATGTGTGGATGGAAGGATGGAGGGATGATTGAGTATGGAGATGGATGGATGAGTGCTTGTCTTCAGGAATGAACGTGTGGATGGAAGGATGGAGGGATGATTGCGTATGGAGATGGATGGATGAGTGCTTGTCTTCAGGAATGAACGTGTGGATGGAAGGATGGAGGGATGATTGCGTATGGAGATGGATGGATGAGTGCTTGTCTTCGGGAATGAACGTGTGGATGGAGGGATGATTGAGTATGGAGATGGCTGGATGAGTGCTTGTCTTCGGAAATGAATGCGTGTGTATGGAGACAGACAGACAAACGGCTGTGTTTGGGGATGGATGGACGACTGTAGAAGGGATGCATGGATGGGTAGACAAACGGGTGGATAGACAGCAGGGTGAACGGGCAGATGGAGGGATGTCTAGGAGGATGGACACACGGATGGGTAGCTTGACGAATGAATGCCTGGGGATAGGGATGGATGGATGGATGGAGTGGTCCATGGATGGATGGTGGGATGGACAGGTGGATGGGCAGCTGGACAAACGGACCTGGCCGAACGCCTGGGTAGACAGGGGTGAGGACATCAGGGTGAAAAGCCACCGTGCGCCCACGACCCCCCCTCCCAGCCCAGCCCTGCTCTCTCGTCCCACCAGGACACGTCCCCGGACGGACGAAGCCCAGCAGCTCCAGGTCCTGCTCCACGCCGCCCGGCCCGACCCCGCGCCCGAGGGGACCCCAAAGCCCCACTAGGGCCAAACCCCTCCCGGGAACAAGCCGAGGTCGCCCCAAAAAACCCCAATCCCCCCCCCCAGAATCCTCTCGACGGCACCCAATGGGCCGAGAAGGAAGGAGCGGGGCCGGGGGGTGACCGTCGCCCTGGGACAACGCGAAGGGACGGTGGCGCCGATCCCGGGAAGACGCCGCTACCCTCCCCACCGCGCCGGCACCGGGGAAGGGACCCAGGTGTCCGGGCGCCCCGTTCCCCCTTCCTCGCACGCATTGCAAAAAAAACACCCCTTTTCCCCCCGTTTTCGGCTTCGCGGGATCGTTTATGCCGAGCCAGCAATAAAGCAAAATTCTGGTGTTAAACACGGGCAAAACGGGTCTCGGGCCGGAGCGGTGGGTTGGGGGGGGGGAACGACGCGGATATTTGTTGTTCGGAGCGAGCCGGGCTGTTTTCCCGCGGCCGCGGGGGTCCCGCGTGGCCGTGACGTCCCGCCCCGAAGGCAAACACGGGCGCTGGGTCCGGTTACGGCCGGGGCGGGCGGGGGGTCCCGTCCCGCCGCCCCCCATCCCGGCGGGAAGCCTTCGGCCTCGGCTCCGCGCGCCGCCGGATTTGTTGTCCGAGGGGCCCCGGCGTCCCCCGCCCCGCCTCCGGCGCCGGCGAGCAACAAAGCGACGAGAGGCGGAGAGCGGCCCGAGAGGTCGCGCGGAGGAATTTAAGGGCAGCGAGGACCCAGGCGTCCCGAGGACCCAGGCGTCCGGGCGCCCAGCACCCGCTGCCCCATTGCGCCAGCCCCTCTGCTGCAACCGCAGACGCACCGAGGACCCAGGCGTCCGGGCATCTACTGCCCCATTGCACCAGCCACGGTTCTCCAACCACAGACACATCAAGGACCCAGATGTCCTGCAGACCCAGGCGTCCGGGCACCTACTGCCCCATTGCACCAGCCACGGTTCTCCAACCACAGACACACCAAGGACCCAGGTGTCCTGCAGACCCAGGTGTCTGGGCATCTACTGCCCCATTGCACCAGCCACGGTTCTCCAACCAGAGTCACACCAAGGACCCAGATGTCCTGCAGACCCAAGCGTCTGGGCATCTACTGCCCCATTGCACCAGCCATGGTTCTCCAACCAGAGTCAGTGAGGACCCAGGTGTCCGGGCATCTACTGCCCCATTGCACCAGCCATGGTTCTCCAACCACAGACACATCAAGGACCCAGATGTCCTGCAGACCCAGGAGTCCGGGCATCTACTGCCCCATTGCACCAGCCACGGTTCTCCAACCAGAGTCAGTGAGGACCCAGGTGTCCGGGCATCTACTGCCCCATTGCACCAGCCATGGTTCTCCAACCACAGACACACCAAGGACCCAGATGTCCTGCAGACCCCAGGCGTCCGGGCACCCGCTGCCCCATTGCACCAGCCCCACGTCGCAGCGAGGACCCCGGCGTCCCGCGAGCCCTTCCCTCCCCTCCGGTCCCCCCCATCGCCTCCGGCCCTGGGTCCCCGCTGGTCGCGGGTCGCTGCCCCAGCCCTGGTGATTTCCGGCTCCGCCGGCGCCGCTCCGTTGCCTCCCGCCGCCGCTGCCCTCCCGGCCCAGGGTCCAAGGGGCCCATGGGGGGGACTCGCTTCAGGGCCCCGAGACTTTGCCCCCTGCCGGGGCCGAACCACCCGCCGCCGAGGGCGAAAACAACCCCTGGAGGGTCGCCGTGTCCCCCCCCCCACCCCCCCCGAAATGCCGGTGGACGAGACCCCCGGGAAGGTCCCCGGGAAAGCGCCGGGAGCATCTTCCTCCAGAGCTGAAGGAAGCCGGGAGCGGCGTTCCCGGGCGCCGACCCGGCGCGGGAGCCGTTCCCCGCTCCCGGCCGCGGCCCTTCGCCGAGTCAAACGTTAACCGGGGCGAAGGATTTAAATACCGGCGCGGGATCGCCGGGGCCAGCGGACCAGGCTGGTGCCGGCCGAGGGGTTTCGCCAGCTTCGGCGGTGGTCGAGGTCGGTCGGTGGCGGGACGGAGGGACCCGCGCGGGGACGGGGGGGGTTGGACGGAGATACGGATCGATAGACTGATCGATAGGGATCGATACATCGAGCGAGGGAGGGATAGAGACCAATCGACTGGTCAATCAACAGATTAAAGGTCGACGGGTTGATCGATGGAGCTATAGAGACCAATAGATCGATCAATAGAGGGAGATACAGATCATTAAATAGATCAATGACGGCTCACGGTCCAATAAATCGATCGATAGAGAGACTATAGTCCGATAAACTGATCGATGGACAGACTATAGTCCAATAAATCGATCGATAGACAGATTATAGTCCGATAAACTGATCGATGGACAGACTATAGTCCAATAAATCGATCGATAGACAGACTATAGTCCGATAAACTGATCGATGGACAGACTATAGTCCAATAAATCAATCGATAGAGAGACTATAGTCCGATAAACTGATCGATAGACACATTACAGATCAATAGGGATGTAAAGACCCATAGATTGATCGAGAGACAGATTAAAGGTCGATAGATTGATCGATGGAGATTTAGAGACCAATAGATCGATCAATACAGATAGAGATCAGTAGACTGATCAATGGGTAGATTACAGTTCAATAAAGAACAATATAGACCAATAAAGAACAATGTAGATCAATAAGGAACAATGTAGATCAATAAGGAACAATATAGATCAACAAAGAACAATATAGATCAACCAAATTGATCGGCAGACTGATCGATTGATTGACTCGGGGGGGACAACATGGGAGAGATCGATGGCGAGAGATCGACCGATAGGTTGATCGATAGCTTGATCGATAGCGAAGGGGGGAGGGCGGCCAGCAGGGAAAGCGAGGAGCAGAGCGGGCGGCGAGAGGGATCATCGATCGATTGATCGATCGGTCGGTCGGACGGGAGGGAGGGAGGGAGGGAGGGAGCCGGGTCGGCAGCGAGGCCAGCGGGGCAGCGGGAGAGCGGAGGAGGTAGGAGAGCTGCCGATGGGTGGAAACCTGGAACCGGGGCTCCGTAGCGGGATCAATAGATGGAGAGAGGAGAAGACAGCAAGGTAGATAGATAGAGCGAGATCGATAGATCGATAGGTGGGCCAAGGGGCAGACGGACGGACAGCCCCGCAGACGGCAGGCACCCCGCGGACCTCGGCCACTCGGCCCATCCCTCGGCCGTTCCTCGGCCATCCCTCGTCCTTCAGCCCATCCCTCGTCCTTCGGTCCATCCCTCATCCTCCGGTCCATCCCTCGTCCTTCAGCCCGTCCCTCGTCCTTCGGTCCATCCCTCATCCTCCGGCCCATCCCTCGTCCTTCAGCCCGTCCCTCGTCCTTCAGCCTGTCCCTCGTCCTTCGGTCCATCCCTCGTCCTTCAGCCCATCCCTCATCCTTCAGCCCATCCTCCAGTCCATCCCTTGTCCTTCAGCCTGTCCTTCGTCCTTCAGCCCATCCCTCGTCCCCTCCCTCAGCCGTTCCTTGGCCCGTCCTTCGGTCCACCCCTTGCCCTGTCTCTTGGTCCATCCCTTGTCCCATCCCTCAGCCCGTCCCTCGGGCCACCCCTCGTCCTTTCCCTCGGCCATTCCTTGGCCAGTCCCTCAGTCTGTCCAGCCTTCAGCCTTTGGTCCATCCCTTATCTTTCAGTCTGTCCCTCGTCCCTTGCCTCGGCTGTTCCTCAGCCCATCCCTCGGCCGATCCTTCATTCCATCCCTCGTCCTTGAGTCCATCCCTCGTCCCATCCCTCATCCCTTCCCTCAGCCCGTCCTTCAGTCCATCCCTCGTCTTTCAATCCATCCCTCATCCTTGAGTCCATCCCTCGTCCCATCTCTTGGCCCATCCTTCAGTCCATCCCTCAGTCCCTCCCTCAGCCCATCCTTCAGTCCATCCCTCGTCTTTCAATCCATCCCTCATCCTTGAGTCCATCCCTCGTCCCATCCCTCATCCCTTCCCTCACCCCATCCTTCAGTCCATCCCTCGTCCTTCAATCCATCCCTCATCCTTGAGTCCATCCCTCGTCCTTGAGTCCATCCCTCACCCCATCCCTTGGCCCATCCTTCAGTCCATCCCTCATCCCTTCCTTCAGCCCGTCCTTTGGTCTGTCCTTCAATCCATTCCCTCGTCCTTGAGTCCATCCCTCATCCTTGAGTCCATCCCTCGTCCTTGAGTCCATCCCTCGTCCCATCCCTTGGCCCATCCTTCAGTCCATCCCTCAGCCCATCCTTCAGTCTGTCCTTCAATCCGTTCCTTGTCCTTCAATCCATCCCTCGTCCTTGACTCCATCCCTTGTCCCTTCCCTTGCCTGATCCCTCATCACGTCCTTGAGTCCATCCCTCGCCCTTGACTCCATCCCTCGTCCTTGACTCCATCCCTCGTCCTTGACTCCATCCCTTGTCCCTTCCCTTGCCTGATCCCTCATCACGTCCTTGAGTCCATCCCTCGCCCTTGACTCCATCCCTCGTTCTTGACTCCATCCCTCGTCCTTCGGTCCATCCGTTCCTCGTCCCACCCTTGACCCGCTCCTCGTCCCGTCCTTCAGCTGCTCCTCGGCCGTCCCTCGCCCCGTCCCGGACCCATCTCCATCGCGGCCATGACCTTCGCGGAGCTGCTGACCCGCCTGGGCGGCATGGGCCGCTTCCAGGTGACCTACGTGGCCGCCCTGGCCCTGCCGCTCCTCATGTTGGCCAGCCACAACCTGCTGCAGAACTTCACCGCCGGCGTCCCCGAGCATCGCTGCCGACCCCGGCCGGGCGCCGACAACGGCACCGCCGGCCTCCCGCCGCTCCGGGTGACCTCGCCGGCCGACGGCCGCTGCCGCCGTTACGTGGAGCCCCAGTGGCACCTCCTGGAAGCCAACGGCACCGTGGCCGCCCGCAACGGGAGCGAGGAGGCGCCCACCGAGCCCTGCCGCGACGGCTGGACCTACCAGGAGGGCGTCTTCGCCCACACCATCGTCACCGAGGTGAGCGTCCCGCGTCGTCCCGCGTCGCCCCGCGTCATCATCCCGCATCATCATCCCGCATCATCCATCCCGCATCCCACGTCGGTCCCGGCTCCGGCTCGGATCCTGAGCGTGGCTTCTCCCGGCGGCAGTGGGACCTGGTGTGCGAGTCGAAGACGTTGCGGCAGGCGGCGCAGTCCATCTACATGGCCGGGATCCTGCTGGGCTCCTGCCTTTTCGGGATCCTCTCGGACAAGTGCGGTCCCGGATCGGGGCCTCGTTGGGATGAACCGGAGCGGCCCCCGGGGTGGGGTTGGAGGAGGGAGGTGGCGGGAGCCGCGTCCTCGTCCCCGCGTCCTCGTCCCCAGTGCCCCTCTATCCTCCGTACCAGTGCTCCCAGTATGCCCAGCGCCCCATGTCCCCTGTCCCAGTATGCCCAGGACCTCCATAGCCCTCATCCCTGCATCCCTGGTGCCCCCATCCCAGTACCCCCGGCTCCCCATAGCCCCTGTCCCAGTATCCCCTGTGCCCCTGTCCCAGTATCCCCAGCTCCCCAATGCCTCCATCCCAGTATCCCCAGTACTCCCAACTCCCCATAGCCCCCATCCCAGTATCCCCAGCTCCCCAATGCCCCCATCCCAGCGCCCCCAGCTCCCCGTCCCAGTGCTCCCAGCGCCCCCAGCACCCCGTCCCAGTATCCCCAGTTCCCCCAGCGCCCTGTTCCAATGCACCCAGTGCCCCAGTGCCCCCATCCCAGTTCCCCCAGTTCCCCCAGCGCCCCGTCCCAGCACGCCCAGTGCCCCCGTCCCAGTTCCCCCAGTGTCCCATCCCAGCACTCCCAGTGTCCCAGTGCCCCTGTCCCAGTATCCCCAGTTCCCCCAGCGCCCTGTCCCAGCACTCCCAGTGCCCCGGTGCCGCCGTCCCGGTTCCCCCAGTTCCCCCAGCGCCCCGTCCCAGTATCCCCAGTTCCTCCAGTGCCCTGTTCCAATGCGTCCAGTGCCCCAGTGCCCCTGTCCCAGTCCCCCCAGTTCCCCCAGTGTCCCGTCCCAGTGTGCCCAGTGCCACGGTGCCACCATCCCAGTATCCCCAGTTCCCCCAGCGCCCCGTCCCAGCGCGCCCAGTGCCGCGGCGCCGCCATCCCAGTCCCCCCAGTTCCCCCAGCGCCCCGTCCCAGCGCTCCCAGTGCCGCGGCGCCGCCGTCCCAGTCCCCCCAGTTCCCCCAGCGCCCCGTCCCAGCGCGCCCAGTGCCGCGGCGCTCCCGTCCCAGTCCCCCCAGTTCCCCCAGCGCCCCGTCCCAGCGCGCCCAGTGCCCCAGCGCCACCGTCCCAGTATCCCCAGTTCCCCCAGCGCCCTGTCCCAGCGCTCCCAGTGCCCCGGCGCCGCCGTCCCAGTTCCCCCAGCGCCCCATCCCAGCGCGCCCAGTGCCGCGGCGCTCCCGCAGGTTCGGGCGCCGGGCGCTGCTCATCTGGTGCTACCTGCAGCTGGGGGTGACGGGGACCTGCACGGCGCTGGCCCCCTCCTTCGCCATCTACTGCCTCTGCCGCTGCCTCGCCGGCCTCGCCATGTCCGGCGTCTCCCTCAACTCCGCCTCGCTCTGTGAGCCCGCGGGCCCAGGCGTCCGGGCGGGACCCCCCCCACACACCCCCAAAAAAACGATGCCACGGGATGGGGGGGCCCAGGCGTCCGGGCTCAGACTCTGGGAGGGGCCCAGGCATCCGGGTGGGAGCACCCCCCCCCCCCCAAAAATGATGCCACAGGACGGGGGCCCAGGCATCCGGGCGGGAGCCATCCCCCCACCCCCCAAAAAAAACCCGATGCCACGGGATGGAGGGCCCAGGCGTCCGGGCTCAGACTCTGGGAGGGGCCCAGGCGTCCGGGCGGGAGCCCCCCCACCCCCAAAAATGATGCCACGGGATGGGGGGCCCAGGCGTCCGGGCTCACACCCCAGGATGGGGGCCCAGGCGTCTGGGGAGCCCCCCCCAAAAATGATGCCACAGGACAGGGGCCCAGGCATCCGGGGAGGACCCCAAGAGGGACCCAGGTGTCCGGGGAGGGACCCAGGCGTTCGAGGAGGAGCCATCCCCCCCCCAAATGATGCCATGGGATGGGGGGGCCCAGGCATCCGGGCTCACACCCCGGGAGGGGCCCAGGCGTTCGAGGAGGAGCCCCCCCCCCCCAAAATGATGCCCTGGGGCGGGGGCCCAGGCATCCGGGCTCACACCCCGGGAGGGGCCCAGGCGTGCGGGGAGGAGCCCCCCCCCCCCCCCCCAAAACGCTATCCTGGGTTGGGAGCCCAGGCATCCGGGGAGGACTCCGGGAGGGACCCAGGTGTCCAGAGAGAGACCCAGGCATCCGAGCTCGGACCCCGGGAGGGGCCCAGGCGTCCGGGGAGGATCCCACCACCATTGACCCCCTCCGGGAGGGGCCCAGGCGTCCGGGCGCTGACGCCGGCCCCCCAGGCATGGAGTGGATCCCCACGGAGCTGCGGGCCATCGTGGGCACCGCCAACGGCTACTGCTACACCCTGGGCCAGTTCGTGCTGGCGGCCGCCGCCTTCGGCCTCCCGCGCTGGCGCTGGCTCCAGCTCGCCGTCTCCCTGCCCTTCTACCTCTTCTTCCTCTACTCCTGGTACGCGGGGGGCCCAGGCGTCCGGGCGCCCCCCCGGGCCGCCCCTGGTTTGGGGAGGGAGCCGGGCGCCCGGACGCCTGGGCCCCTGGGGTGGGTGGTGATGGTGGGGGGGGGGTCTCCCTGGACGCCTGGGCCCCTGGGGTGGGGGGTGGTGGGGGGGGGGTCTCCCCGGACGCCTGGGCCCCTGGCGCGGGTGTAACCCCCCGCCGCGGCCGCAGGTTCTTCGTGGAGTCGGCCCGGTGGCAGGTGATTTCGGGGAGACCCGACCTGGCCCTCGAGGGGCTCCGCAAAGTCGCCCGGGTCAACGGGAGGAAGGAGGAAGGCGATAAACTCGACGTGGAGGTAAAGGAACGGCCCTGGATCCCCCCCTGGATCCCCCCCCCCAGAATCCCCCTAGATCACCACCAGATCCCCTCCGGGATCCCCGAGCTCTCACCATCCCTCCTAGATTTCCCTCTGGATCCCCCCAGTTCCCCCTGGATCCCTCTTGATCTCCCTGATCCCTGCAGATCCTCCTAGATCACCTCCAAGATCCCTCCAGGTTCCCCTGGATCCCTCCAATCCCTCCTGGATCCCCTCACCTCAGTTCCCTTGTGACCCCTTAGATCCCCCCTGGATCTCCCCAGATCCTCCCGGATCCTTCCCAGTCCCCCTGGGATCTCCCCAATCCCTCCAAGATCCCCCCAATCCACCCGGATCACCCCCCAGACCACCCTGATCCCTCCAGGTCCTTCTGAATCCTCCCCAATCCCTCCAGATCCCCCCCCCCAAATCCTCCCAGATCCCTCCCAGGTCTCCCTGATCCCTCTGGATCCCCCCAATCCCCCCAGATCCCCCCAGATCCCCTGCCCAGATCTTCCCAGATCCCCTCTGGATCCCCTCAGATCCCCCCAAACACACACATGGACCCTCCCAATCCCCCCAGATCCCACCTGGGTCTCCCCAATCCGCCCAGACCCCTCTAGATCCCCCATATCCCTCCAGATCCCCTGCCCAGATCTTCCCAGATCCCCTCAGATCCCCCTCACACACACACACACACACACACCCAGACCCTCCCAATCCCCCCAGATCCCACCTGGATCTCCCCAAACCACCCAGACCCCTCTGGATCCCCCCCCCATAAGCCCCCGGATCCCTCCGGATCCCCCCCCTCCCCGATCCCGGTGTCCCCCCCCCTCCAGGCGTTGCAGGCGCTGGTGGGCCGGGAGCAGCGTCCATCCGGGGCCGCCCGGAGCCTGGGCGCCCTGATCCGGACCCGCGGCATGAGAACCGTCTCCTGCGGCGTCGCCTTCATCTGGCAAGTGGGCTCGTTGCGGGGCCGAAGCCGCCGCCGCTTTGGGGCCTTTCCGCCTCCTCCCCCCCCTGCCAGTGGTTTTGGGCTGAAAAAGGGCTTTTTTTTCTTCCTCCCCCCCCTTTCCCGGGGAGCAGGTTCTCCACCAGCTTCGCCTACTACGGGCTGGCCATGGACCTGCAGCACTTCGGCGTGGACGTGTACCTGACGCAGGTGGCGTTCGGGGCCGTGGACATCCCGGCCAAGCTGGCCTCGGCGCTGGCCATCACCGGCGTGGGGCGGCGGGCGGCGCAGGCGGGCGCCCTGGGCCTCGCCGGCCTCTGCATCCTCGCCAACATCTTCGTGCCCCAAGGTGGGGCGGGCGGAGGGGCACGGGAGGGACGGAGGGATGGAGAGATGGAGGGATGGAAGGATGAAGGAAGGAGGAATGGAGGGAGGTTGGAGGGATGGAGGTTGGAGGGATGGAGGGAGGATGGAGGGATGGAGGTTGGAGGTATGAAGGGATGGAGGGATGGAGGTTGGAGGATGGATGATAAAGGGATGGAAGGATGAAAGAGGGAGGAATGGAGGGAGGTTGGAGGGATGGAGGTTGGAGGGATGGAAGAATGAAGGAGGGAGGAATGGAGGGATGGAGGTTGGAGGGATGGAGGTTGGAGAGATGGAGGTTGGAGAGAGGGAGAGATGGAGGTTGGAGGATGGAGAGATGGATGATAAAAGGATGGAAGGATGAAGGAAGGAGGAATGGAGGGAGGTTGGAGGGATGGAGTTTGGAGGGATGGAGGTTGGAGGGATGCAAGGATGGAGGGATGAAGGTTGGAGGGAGGGAGGTTGGATGGATGATAAAAGGATGGAAGGATGAAGTAAGGAGGAATGGAGGGAGGTTGGAGGGAGGGAGTGATGGATGGAGGTTGGATGGATGATAAAGGGATGGAAGGATGAAGGAAGGAGGGATGGAGGGAAGGAAGATGGAGGGATGGAGGAATGGAGGGAGGGATGGAGAATGGAGGGATGGAGGGATGATGAAGGAATGGAGGGATGGAGGAAGGAGGAATGAAGGGATGGAGGAAGGAGGAATGGATGGGTGGAGGGTGGAAGGATGGAGGGACAGAGGTTAGATGAATGATGAAGGGATGGAGGGAGGGAGGATGGAGGAGGGAGAAATAGAGGTTGGAGGGATGGAAGATGGAGAGATGGAGGGACAGAGGGATGGAGGTTGGATGGACAGAGGGATGGAGGGAGGGAGGTTGGAGGGATGGAGGTTGGAGGGACAGAGGGCTGGAGGTTGGAGGGATGGAGGAATGGAGGGATGGAGGTTGGAGGGACGGAGGGCTGGAGGGCTGGAGGTTGGAGGTCTGAGGGCTCCTCCGTGCCCCCAGAGCTGCGGATACTGCGCATGGTCTTCGCCGTGGTCGGGAAGGGCTCCTTGGCCGCCTCCTTCAACTGCGCCTACATCTTCTCCGGGGAGCTCTTCCCCACGGTCATCAGGTGGGCGGCGCCTGCCCACCCCCCCCTCCACCCCGCACCCGTCTGTCTGTCCGACCTCCCGTCCATCCGTCCACCCAACGCATCCACCCGTCCAGCCGGCCCTTAGTCCCTTCGTTCACCCACCCGCCCACTCGCTCGTCCATCCCACCACTCACCTCTTCCTCCATCCATCCCTCAACCCATCCATCCAGCCAGCCAGCCACCATCCGTCAACCCATCCATCCAACCGCTTCTTCATCTATCCCACCAACTCATCCGCCCATCAACCCATCCACCCATGCAACCAGCTCATCCAACCACTTCTCCATCAACTCATCCATCCATCCAACCACTTCTCCATCTGTCAGCCCATCCAGCCAGCCACCAACTCATCTATCCAACCACTTCTCCATCCATCCAACCACCAATCCATCCGTCCAATGACTTCTCCATCCATCAACCCATCCATCCAACCACTTCTCCATCCATCCAACCACCAATCCATCCGTCCAATGACTTCTCCCTCCATCAACCCATCCATCCATCCAACCACCAAACCAACCCATCCGTCCAACCACTTCTCCACCTCTCCGCCAACCCCCCGCGCCCCCCACCGCCCCCCTGACCCCTCTCCCCCCCACCGCAGGCAGACAGGGATGGGCCTGGGGGGCACCATGGCCCGCGTGGGCAGCATGGTGGCCCCGCTGGTGCGGATGACGGGCGACGCCTTCCCGGCCCTGCCCCTCGTCATCTACGGGGCCGCTCCCGTCGTCTCGGCCGTCGCCACCTGCTTCCTGCCCGAGACCCGCAACATGCCGCTGCCGGAGACCGTCGAGGACGTGGAGAGGCGGTGAGCTCCGGCGGGGAGGCTCCGAGGGCTCGTCGCGGGGTCGGGCTCAGCCCTCCGCGGGGTCCCCTTTTCCCCGGGTCCCTTCGTGGGAGGGAGATACGGGGTGGGGTGAGATTTTGGGGCCGTTTAAGGGGATTTGGAGGTGGGTGAAAAGCTGGGATCGCTTTCGGGGCGGAAAGCGGCCGATTCGCCCGTTTTTCCGCCTGCTCATTTTCCCGTCTCTCTTTCTCTCCCTCCCTCCCCACCTCGGCGCCAGAGCGGGACACCTCGAGGACGAGGAGCCGCAGGTCACCGTCCCCTTGGCTCCCACCAAGGCCGACGCGGGCAAGGACGGCGTCTGAAGGGGGGGGGGGCCAAAGGGCCGCCGCGGCGAGCGGGGATGCCTGGGCCCCTCCCGGGCGCCGGCGTGGGGCGAATGGGACCCCCCACCACCACCCCGGGGAGACACGCGGCCCCCGGCCCCCGGGGTTTCTCCATGGGGCGCCGGGATGTGGCTGCCCCGCGGACGCTATTTATTATATCCCAATAAAGCCTCACCGTGACGTCGGCGTTCGCTGTCCGCAGCCACCGGGGACCCAGGCGTCCGGGGGCCCCCGCTGCCCCCCCCACACTGTGGGCGCGATTATAGCATGGGAGCCCGACACCTATTAGGCGAATTACGGTACCCCACAGACACCTGCTGCCCCAGTATTGGGTGTATTACGGCAACACTCCATGGGTTTTCCCATCTATTCCATGTTCCCCCCCGCCCCAGAACCCCCCCCAGGGGACCCAGGCGTCCGGGTGCCCCTGCTGGGGGCACAATTATCGCACAGAAAAGCCGATGCCTATTAGGCGAATTACGGGACCCCATGGACACCGGCTGTCCCAGTATTAGGTGTGTTACGGTAGCACCACCACATCTGCTCTCCCATCTATTCGGTGCATTATGGTAGCGGGCAGGGTGCACGGCGCTGTACATCAGCCTGGATCCCCTATAGCAGCCTCGGGGGGGGGGGGTCTATACACTGCCCGGACGCCTGGGCCCCTGCGAGCTCCCGGCCTTCGTCCCAATTCGGGCGATTCGCTCCGTCGCCCTCCCTAATCCCCCCCCTCCCTGGGATAAGGGGATTAAACCCTTGCGTAAGGCGACAGCGGGGCCAGGACCCCCCGGGGGGCCCCTGTCCCCAACCCCCGAACCGGGGCTGCACAACCTCAGTACGAGCCACCGGAGAAGCCACACGCGAGCCATTAATAAGGGAGCTTTTACCCCAAAAACCGGGGCAGCACAACCTCAGTACGAGCCACCGGAGAAGCCACACGCGAGCCATTAATAAGGGAGCTTTTACCCCAAACGGGGCAGCACAACCTCAGTACGAGCCACCAGAGAAGCCACATCCCCTCCCCTCCCCCCCAAAAAAGCCAAAAGTTGGTGTTTTTTTTTTTTCCTTTTTGTTACGAAAACAAGCCGTTTTGGTGTCGTGGGTTTTTCTTTTTTTTTTCTTTTTTTCCTTTTTTTCCTTTTTTTTCCCCCGGGGCAGGCGGGATAAGACACACATGTGAAGCTTGGCGGGGAAGGGGGGGGAAGGGGGGGCTTCGCCAGCCCCAAAATCCTTAAAATTTCCCTCGAAATTGAGCGCTCGCAAGTGGGAAAGCAGAGGAAAAACCGGGAGGGCCAAAATTCCTTAAATTGCCCTCCGGCTCGAGCCCAGGCAGCTGCTTCCATCCCCAACTCCGCAGCTGTTTTGAGCCTTTTCCCGTGGATTTGAGCCCTCAGCGGCGTTTTGGGGGGGTTAGTGGTGTTTTTGAAGCCATTTCCGGCATTTTTGGGCTGTTAGCGGATCCAATTCCGCCAGGTCGCTCACGTGGAGATGGAAAAGGAGAGGAAAAGCCGGAGCAGCAGAGCCCGGGCGGCGTTACCCCTTCTCCAACCTCATGCCGGCGGCGTTTAGAGCCGTTATCAGTGGTTTTGGCCATTATCGGCATTTCTAAGCTATTACCAGATCTGGTTGCTTGCGTGGAGGTGGAAAAGGAGCGGAAAAGCCAGAGTCGGAAAGGCAAAATTCCTTAAATTTCCCTCTGGATCGAGCCCGGGCGGGTGCCGCTTTCGCGCCGACTCCTCCACAGCGGTTTTGAGCCATAATCAGCAGTTTTGAGCCATTATCGACGTTTTGGGGCCGTTATCAGCATTTTCGAGCCGTTCCGGGATCCGATGCTTCCAGATTGCTTGCCCGGAGGCTTCCCGAATCGTCCCGGTCTCCGGGCTCATCCCTTTCCCCTGAGGAGCAACATTGGAAGGGGAAGGGGGGGGGTTCGGAGGTAGGTTTCGAAGCGGATTTTGGAAAAAAAAACAAAAACAGGCACATTTACGTCACCGAAATCCGATGGCGCCGTCCCCGCTCGGACGGGCGCCACCGGCCTCTCCAAGGGCTGTCCCAAAAAAACCAAAAATCCCCAAATTCATCCCACGCATCTGTCCTGGAAATGTCACCGCCGGATCCGAGGAGCCGGAATGGCCAGCGCCGTGCCAAAGGCTTCTCTTCTTCCGCTCAAAGAGGCGAAAAAGCTCCTTTCCAGTCCCAAATTTTATGCTGCGGTGGTTTCTGAGCGATGGGCACCAGCGCTTCCGGCTCCGGAGCACCGGGAAATGTTGGATTTGAAGCCATCACGACCAGTGACTCTGGGCGAGAGCCGCTGTGTCCAAAGTGCGGCTCCCGCTTCAGCCAGAGCAGGGAAAAAACCCGGGAACGCAGGATTTTCCCTCGTTTTGGGGGTTGGAGCAGGAGGTCGGAAGCGGGAATACGCACGGATGCAGAGTGAGTGTCGTCTGTGGAGCCGGCGCTCCGGCCGGCGGTGGTTTCTCCGGCGATCGGGCAGGAAAAATAAAAAAAAAAAGCAACGGAAAATAACCCCCTCTGGAAAAAAAATAAAATAAAAATAAAAGGCCCCATCCGCTCGAGGAATCCGAGACGAGGCCACCGGAGCGGATTCGGGGTCTGAACGCATCCGCTTTCTCCCTTTTCCTGCATTTTTTTTCCCTGCTTGGAGAAGCAGCAAAGCCAGAGTGCGGGAACGTCTCTCTCCGAGCGGGAGGACGATGAGGCCGAAGCAGCGTGATTCCCCCCTCCGGCAGCTCCGAAAAGGCGAATCCGGCTCGTCGGCATCTCATTGGGAATTAGCTGGGATTGTTTTTTGTTCTTTTTTTCCCCCGGAACAGTGGAACAGACTTCCGCTTCCGGCCTCGCACGGTGCAGGGGAGGAAAAACAAACTTCCCGGATTCGGATCTGCTTCGTGAAGGAGAGAAATGAGCAGGTGCGCGGGAAAAAGCCCCAAAAAAATAAAAAAGCCCCAACAGCCCCATTCCCGCCCTCCCCAAATAATAATAATAATAATAAAAAAAAACAACCGGAAAACAGGAAAGACTTGGAAAAAAAAAAAAAGGAAAAAAAAGAAGCTATATAGTAACAGAGCCCTGTAGGTAGCAGAGAACTCCTTTTTCTTCCCGGTTTTTCCCCCGCCGAGCGGAGCCGGATCAAGAGGAGTTCTGGTTCTGGTAGATGGAGGCTTTTTCCTTCAGTAGATCCAGACACAAGTGGCAGCTCCAGCTCCCTGGAAAAAAAAAAAAAAGGTGGAAAACGGGCGATCGACCGGGAGCAAACGGGGGACGGACGAGGCCGGAGAACGTTGCAATCCGGCCCCGAATGCTCCAACCCTTTTTCCCCGCGCTGCTCCGCGGGCTGGTCGGAGGCTGGAGATGGTTTAAAATGAACAGGGGCGGCCGGAGGCCGAGGAGCCGGTCGGATTCTTCCGGCTGTTTTCGGCACCTTCGAAGTTTTGGGTTGTTTTTTTTTTTAAATAAATAGGATTTTTGCTCAGACGCCGTGAGTCAGCACAAAGGATTTCCAGGCGTCTCCGTCTCGGCTTTCTGCGGCCGACAGAGGCGCTTCCGGGCGCCGGGGCCCTTTTTCGCGATCCGAAAACTCTTATTTCTCCGTCTGCTCCGGCAGCGGGAAGGAGGAATAAGCGCGGAGGGCAGGAACAGCCCGAGAGCTCGAGGCAGGGAGACAGACGCCAGGTTTTTTAATAAATCAAGTCCGATTTCAGCCAAAAGCAGGTGCGCCTTGCCGCTAAAAGCCAACGGCTCGGGGGAAATCCCGGGAAAAGCCAGGAGGGATTAACGTGGGATGAGGATCTTACCTTCCGGCGGCTCGGACATGGGGGGAGTGAGGCAGTACATGTGATAGCCGCGGTCGCAGTCGTCGCAGAAGAGCAGCTGGTCCTGAGCCGATGGCACCGGGAAAGAAAAGGGAGAGAAAATTCGGATGATTCGAGCCCCGTTTCCCAGTAAAAGCTGGAAAATTGCCCCCCCCGATGCCTCCAGATCCGGAAAAGCTGGGAAACCACCCTCTGAAAATCACCCCACGAAGCGGGCAGCCGTAAAGAGGAGCAGCGGGCGGATGCGGCACTGCTCGCCCTTCCGCTGGCGTTCCAGGACTGGGCGTTCCCGAGGCGATCCGGCCGCGGCGCCGGGATACTCACGTCGTTCTCGGAGGTGCCGCAGATGTTGCAGCACTTGCACTCGATGCACTGCCAGCGGTACGTCTTCACGGCCGCCATCATGACCGGCGTGAACTGCAGGCACGAGGGGTGGCCTGCGGAGCGGGAAGAGCGGCGTGAAAGCCACGTTCCCGCCCGGAAAAGAGCCGGGAGCAGAGGGCGGAGAGCTAAAGCCGCCGCGGAGGAAGCCCAGGGGCGGCCAGCGACGCCGGAGAAAAGGCGGAAGGGGAAAGGCGAAAGCCGTGTGAATAGAACCCGAGCGGCTGAGCTACCTAACGCCCTTGGCTCTTCCCGGCGGGAATACGCGGGTGACGCCTGGCAGGAGGCTTTCCCGCCGGAGCGGGGTCCTTACCCGATCGGCCGCAGTCGGAGCAGGAGACCAGCTCTTCGGGCTGCCCCGTCTTCTTGTTGATTTTGGAGTCGCCCAGGCAGAAGTCGCAGTAGTTGTTGGGCAAGGCCAAGCCGTCGGGGCCCTTCTTGGCTGCGGCAGGGGGGAAAAAGCGGATTTTGGTGGAAGGGGAAGGATAGAATCCGTTTTCCATGGGCGGACACCCGGAACATCCCTCCCCAGGAACCTCGGAGCCGCTTCGAGACGCTCCCCGAGCTCAAAACGGAGGCGATGGGACACAGGGGGCGATTTTGCACGGATTTGGAGACTCCGGCTATCTCCGAGGCAGTGGAGGGGGGGAATCCCCAGGCATCCAGCTTCCCAGGAAAGCG
Source organism: Apteryx mantelli (assembly GCF_036417845.1). Taxonomy (NCBI): domain Eukaryota; kingdom Metazoa; phylum Chordata; class Aves; order Apterygiformes; family Apterygidae; genus Apteryx; species Apteryx mantelli. Next base: position 328,387 of record NC_090014.1, read on the forward strand.
GGAGGAAAAAAGCGGGAGCGTCGCTTACATTTCTGCTCCTCCGACCTCTGCGAGACGGGTGTCGGGGGCTGCGAGTCGTCCTTGTCGTCTCCCTCCTCCTCGGCCAGGTGGGAGTGAGCGTAGTGGTAACTCAGGCCCGGCCGGTTCTTGTACCGCTTCCCGCAGACTATGGAGGGGGAGGGAAAAACATCGGAAAAGTGGTTGGAGCAGCTGGAAAGCCGCCGCCGACCCGCTCCCTAACTCGGCTCCCAGCCCGCGGCGCCGGTTCCTGCACTATAGGGCACCCGCCGGGCCGGTATCCGAGACGCTGGGCCGGTTTCTCCCTTCCTGCTCCCCCCCAAAATCCCATAGGATGCTTTTTTGCCGATGCCGGATCCTGCTGGAGCCGGGACATGAGCGGTTCCTAATGTCAGCAGCCCGTTAAGCCACCCGGCTGGCCCTCAGCTTCCCTCGAGGAAGCGGAAGGCGGCAAGGAAGAAGCGTCAGGGGGGGAAAACATGGGAATTGATCCAAGCAATAAAACGCCGCAGGGAAAATCCCATCCAAAAGCTACTGGGAAGCATCTCCCACCCGGAACAGGAGCCGGCCAGCTCCTGAAACGGCCATTTTTACAGGGAAAAAAATCGAGGGCATCGCCACGAAACCTCAAAAAACGGCAAACCGCCGCCGCGACGAGCAAATTCGGGAAACGAAGCCGCTCGCCCGAGGCTCGGCTCCTCCGACCCGCTCCGGCCCTCCCGGAGGGCTCCCGGGCCGGAGCCGCTGCCTGCCGCTGCCATTTTTCCCAAATCCCAGCAGGGATCGGAGGCAAAAGCTCTGATCCCTGCGGGAGGAGCCAAATTCCCGCCCTTGGAGCAGCACCAGGAGCTTCGAGCGAGCGGAAGGAGCCGCCAACGGCTCCGAAATTCCGTTTCGGCACCAATTGGAGAGCTCATTTGGCCGGGAAATTACAGCTTTTTTTGCGCCGTGTAAATGCAGAGCCGGGGAAAATATGAAGCCAAACCCAACCTGCTCCTAGCGTGGCGGAAAACGGGGCCAGAAAGGAGGGGAAAAGCCCAGCAGGAGGGATCCAGGCTCCGAAGGGGGCAGCGAGAAGAGGGATCGGGGCCGAATCGGCCCCCTGGGAAGCGTCAGAGGGGGATTTTGGGATGCAAAACGAAGCCCTACAGCAGGAGGAGGTGTCAGACGCAACGTTTTCCCATCGTCTTTCCGTGCCATGGGCAAATCGAGATGCTGCGGGGATGGGAAACGGCTTTGGGAAAAGATTCCCAGTCCCGGCAACCGCCCGGAGCTTATCTCCGTCGCCCGAAGCACAGAGAAACCTCGTCGGCCCTAAAATCCCGTCTATTTGCTCCAAAACAGGGGGGAAGAGGCGACGTTTTTCCACCTCTCCGTCATCGCGACGAACCCGAGGGGTTTAAAGACTTTTTCCCCCCCTTATCCGGTATCCAGACAGTGGGGGGGTTTCCTCTTCCCAAACGCCGCTGGAGAGCTGCCCCTCCTCGAGCACCGCTAACCTCGGAGCCATTTTAACCAAAAAGAGGGTTTTTTGGGAGAAAAAAGCAGCGATACGCTCCGGCGTTTCGTACAAAGCGGGTCCCAATCGCGCCGGGTTTGGAAGCAAAGGAGTGGGATGGAAACGCCAGCATGTTTTCCCGCAGTTCCCCCCCTCGCTTCTCCCGATTTCCAACCCCCCAACTCCACGACACCGCGGCGGCAGATTCAACTCTGTTTTCCGAAGCGTCCTTAAGGAGGCCGCTCTCCCGGAAAGGCGGCGAGGTCGGCTCGGACGTCGGCTCGGCGGCTTTTCGCCCTCGGCCTCCTTTTTTTCCCCCCCTTTTCCCTTCTTCCCTCCCCGGCGGGGTTTGGGGGAAGGAGCGGTTTTCCAGGAGAGGCAGGAGGAAAATTCAAAAAAAAAAAAAAAAAAGGGGGGGGGAGCGGGACCCAAACGAAGGAGGGAAGGAGGAAATCAAACGGAAAAAAAGGCGGACAGAGAGCGGACTACCTCGGTCGGGAGGTTTCAAGGAATGCTTTTGTTTGTAACTATCTGAAACACAGAAAGAGAGTCGTGAGAAGAGGGGGGAACCCAAAACCGCCGAGAGCACAGGCAGCGCACGCAGCAGGTCGCACTCACGCACCCGCGCCAGGCGGCAGACAGCAGAGGCACTCCGGGAACGGGGAGAGAAAAGGGGGAAGGAAGGAAAAACAAACGAATAAACAGACCAACAGCGACTTTGGGGGGTTCGGGGGGGTTCGGTTGGTTGGTTTGTTTTCAGAAGGACTCGGCGTCGGCTCCGACAGGACAGGAGGAAGGAGAGAGAAAAGGTCGTTTGAGAGCTGCGGGTCGCCGTTTTCCTCGACCGTCTCCATCGAAATGGGGTGTTTTGTGGGGGTTTTTTTTTCCTTCCCCCCTCCTCTTGCCGGGTTTTGGCAGCAAGGAGGAGGAGGAGGAGGAGGAAGGTGGCGGGGAGGGAAAGGGAGGAAGCAACGGCACGGAGCGCTGCGAGGCAGCGGGAAACCAGGCCTGGCGCCAGCAGCAGGCCGGGAAGGGCCAGAGCCTCGAAAATAAACCCTTTAAAGGGGGGTTTTATGGAGAGCAGAGGGAGCAACGCGCAGGACAGAGCCGTGCCGGAGCAACCGCCGCTGGGAAAATCCCGGAGGAGCGGCAGCGGCAGCATCCGGCAGGGTCCCGAGCTGCGTCCCCCATCCTGCGCCGGCCTGGAGCCATTTTTTCCCTGCCCCGGGCAAGGGGAAAATTTGCCTCCAGGGGCTCCCAAGCGGCCGGAGCCACGGTGGGATATCGGATCTCTCCGCCTGCTCCAGATAAAAGCTCCCCCGCATCCCAGAGGCCGGGATGGAAACGGAGAGCAGCTCTCGGCAGCCGGGAGGGGACGGAGTTGCATTTCCGGCTTGCAAAGCCGTTCGGGGTTTAAGGAACGGCGTCGGCGGGCAGGACTCGGGCTGCGTTTCGGGGCCGCATCCGACCTGGGGATTTGCAGGCCGGGCAGTCGGAAATAAGGAAAAAAAAATCAGGTTTTTCCCCATTTCCGAGCGCTACGTGCAGGGCTGGGAACGCCGCACAGCAAACCGCACGCCCCTTCGCCCGGCCGAAACAGCGCTGCCGGCGGGGAGAGGATCACGTTTCCCCATGGAAAACACAAGCGACCGTCAAGCACCGGGGCAGGGCTGCGAGTCCGAAGGGGTCCGAAAAAACACCCTCCTCCCTCCCCGGCGGTTTAACGCTCCCTTTTCCGGCAGGATTTAAACGTTGGTACTCACTGTCGCAAGCGTACGGTTTATCCCGGTCTTCTAAAATGGCCGCGTCCAGTTTCTTGCGAGCCCCTCCGACGCCTTTGCCCTGCGGAGCAGGGAGGGAAAGGAAAAGGTTGAGCCAGGCCGTGGGCAAACTGCCGTGGTGCCGAGGCTGCTCCGAGGACGCCGGGGCGACTCGGCGGCGGAAGAAGCGCGATCCGACACTGCCCCTTAGTGGGTACGGCCCAAAATGGCCCGAAAGCAGCCCGAAAGGGCGGTGGGCGGCGCTCGGCAGGAGAAAGGATTGCCGAATATCGCCCCAAGCATTCAGGATTGCGCCGCCCCAATCGCTTGGGATCGTCGGCGGGTTTCCGGGATCCTATCATCCAAATCATTCGGGATCGTACCGCCCAAACCATTCAGGATCGTACCACCCAAACCATTCGGGATCGTCAGCATGTCTCCGGGATCACGCCGCCCGAATCATTCGGGATCGCGTTGCCCGAACCCTTTGGGATTGCCAGTGGGTCTCTCCTGGAGCGTTTGGCTCCGAGAACACCTAGGATTTCCTTCGGGAAGGGGCAGATCCACGAGAGGGATCTCCAGCAAGGGACTACTGGGTCGGGAAGACCCATCCGCTCTCTCGGAGGTCCCTCGCATAGTAGGTGGCTTGGATAATTAGTGTTCGTTAGCCGAGCCGCGTTAGCCACCATGTTTGCTCTGCAATTCGGTTCGGCACGGAAACATCGGAGCCCCGGAAGGCGTCAGGAGCTTTTGAGCTGTCCGGGGCGTCTCGGTTTTGTGAGGAATCATCATAAAACCGGCACCGGGGCCCAACGGGATGGAGCGCAGCGCCGCAACGCGCCCGGCTGCCCTTACCTTGGCTTTGCCCTTCCCTCTCCGCTTCGGCGTATCTTCTTCATAGTCTTCATCGTCCAAATCATCCAGGAAGTCGTCCGGCTCAAGAATCCGCTAGGAAAAAGAAAAGGAGAGGGGTTATCGCAGGCAAAACCTTGGCACGGATGAAGGGAAAGGAAAAACAACGGAGGGAGGATGAGGATACATCAACGCGGCCTCAGGCCGCCTGCCAGCAGCCGCATCCGTTTCCAACCTGTTACACGCGAGGAAGAGGAAGGACAGGACATTCTGGGGAAGGAGAGGGGGATCCGGCATGTCTTATTCCCCACTCCAGGGAATTTCGGTCCCCCGGATAAGGTTAAGGCACTCGCCGCATCTCCACTCATCGCCGAGGCAGCGGACGGCACGTTAATTCACCTTCTTTCCCAGGCAGAAATAGAGGCGGCGGCTGCTTTCCCGGAGGATTTTTGCCAGGAGAGCTGCGGGAAAGCAACTTAACTCAATCTCCTGAGAGGATCTTCTCATCTGGCAAGTGGCAGAAGGGTCCGATAAGGCGCGCGGACGCTTGAAGAAACAGCAATCAGGAAGGATGAGGACTGGGAAAAACTCGTCACGCTGGGCCATTTTCCAGCCCACTCCGGCAAACGGGCGCTCTGATGCCTATCCCGGGATCCGTCCTTCCACGCGTCCGAGCGTCGAAACGACCCGGCCTGAAACCACGTTTCTACCTAAAACCACTCCAGGGAAAAAAACGCAGAAACAGGGCCAGAGGCAAGACGGCGCTTGGAAAAAACAACCCATCTCGACAGAAAAAAAAAAGGTCTCCGTGACCCGGAACGTCCTTTTCCAGCTGGGACCGAGGCTAATCCGTATGAACTCGGCCTTTGATCCGCTAAGCCGATGATTTCCGACCCGGAGCTCGCGTCCACGGGGTGTTTGTGAAGGCGAAAGGGCTTTATAAAAAAAAAGGAAAAGGGGAAGATGATAAAAACTCAGCGCCGATCGCAGTAAAGCTTAAACCAGAGGTTTGGAAGGTTTTCATCCAATTCCGTCTCGGATAACGCTCGATCTGGCTCCAGGCCTCGGTAGCACCTTGATTTCTAAGGAAAAGGAGCTTCTGAATTGGGTCGAATCAGGGTAAATAAGGGCTGCTGAACCCGAGCTATTGAGCCAGAGGCAAAAGGAGGAAGATCGGAGCCCCTTTTTACCGAAAATCAACAGGAATTGGCTCAAACAACCCAAATCCGCTGTCCCTTCTCTCCCCGACTCGTTTCCTCCGTCAGACCAGAGCCGCCCGGAGCGAGCGTCATTAGCGGCCGCACGAAAAGCCTTTTCGTGCCAGGCAGGGATTAAACGGCTGCAAAACAAAACAGTGTCCGTAAGCGGCCAAGCAAACCGCAGCCAAAATTACCGGGTTTCTGCTAGAGGCAAAAACAGAGGAAAAAAACTTCCCCCTGCTCTGAGTTTGGGGGGGAAAAAGCAACCCGGAGAGGAGAGAGACCATCCCGGGCTGCCGAAGGAGCGGGGAGGGTCGTGGCAGAGCGTAAAATCACTCTAAATGACTTCGCAGCGGTCGAGCGCGCCGAAAATCCTGAAGCACGCCTTTAAAAACGCCGTTCGCCCGGGATTAAGCACAGGCGGCGAGGGAACGGCGACCCGCGGAGGCCGGATCAGCGGCAGAGCGGCCCCAATCCCTCATCCATCGCGGCCAAAGAGCGAGGTCCGAAACGGGAGGTTCGAAATCCTTCCGCAAAGCGCTTACCCTTAATCACAGCAAGCCCGGATCGCGTCAGCTGTGCGAAAAGCAACCTGTCATCCGTAACCCGGCTAAATTCTCGCCCTCGGCTTTCCCAGGAAGCTTCTTCCTTTCTCTCGATTGGGAAACTCGTCTCCCTGCCTGCTCTTTCGGAGCTCGTCTTCAACGGGCTCCCGGCAAAGCCGGCGCTCGGACGAGCGGCTCGGCAACAGCCCCCAAACCTTTCCTTTTCAATAAATTTATTAATAGAAAAAAGCTTCGGAGTACGATCCCGAATAAAGACTCCGGTTTGCCAAGATGGCTCGGTGCTTATATAGGCTTAGGAAGCCAAGCAGGAGCGAGGAGGAGAGGAGGGAAGAAAAGGGCAGCGGAAAACTTCGGGGTTTTGCCCAAGACAGGGAAAAAAAGAGGCTCGTCCGAAGGCATCCGGAAGGCGAGCAAATCCCATGGGGCCCGGTGCAGCTCCTGGAAGGAGAAGCATTGGGAAGAGGCTACCAAACCGCACTTCCCGCTTCGCCAAGGTGCTGGAGACCTCGGCTGAGCCCCGGAGCCGGGAATTCCGGGCGTTTCTAACCGGGGCGTATCGGCACAAGGAGAGGAACTGTCCTGGCCTCCCGCTCTCCGGGAGCATTGTCGCTCCCCGCTAAATCCATCCTCACGGGGAGAGAGAGACGCAAAAAGGAGGGGGGGAAAAGAGGAAGAGGGACGGACTGCGCGCGGTTTCCTATGAAATTCCCGTCGGCAACGTACCTTCCGGGCCCGGCTGTTGGTGACGGGGAATTCGCCCAGGCTGTCGTCGTCGAGGCGAGGATCCGGCAGGGCCCGTTTCTCCAGCGGGTCGGTGCGCAGCAGGGCCTCCAGGCTGCTGCCGTCCTGCGAGATCAACCCTTCCTTCTTCAGCGTCTGATCGGCATCTGCGGGAATGGAGCGGCGGGAAGGAGAGCGTCAGGCGGGAGCCGGTGGCGCTCCGCCACCTCGGATCGCGCCCCCTCTGAGCGGCGCTTCCAAGCCGCTCTCCCGCCGCGAGGGCTCCGGCGAAAGGCATTTATCGACCCTCGCTGACGTTAAGCGGCTTCTCCGGCAGCAGCTGGCTCGATCCGGGCACGGGGCGGAGGAAAGCAAGGAAAAAGACCACCGGCTGCATCCAGAAAGCGGGAACGGGAAGGATTTACCTGGTTTAATAGACGGGAAGGAGAGACGCGGGTCCTCCGGAGGATGAGCGCGGCGTTTTTTCCGCCAGCGGCGAGCGGGGTAGGAATAAAGCTGCCCGGCGGCTAAACCTTTGGAAAAGAGGCAGGGAAGAAAACGTGAGGCGGCGTTTCCCGGGACGAGGCGGAGGCGCCTTCCACCGCCGAGCTCCGGGCATACCTGGGCCCCGGTGCCGCTTCTCCATCCAGATGTAGCAGTTGCTCTGGGCCACGCCGGTCTGCGAGTCCAGGAAGGGCAGGCGGACGCTGCGCTCGGCGCACAGCCGGGCGTTGTAGTTGTGGCACTGCTCCATGGCGTCCCGGTAGTACTGCTCTCCGAGGCTGCCGGGCGAGGAAAAAGAGGCGGCATTAGCGAACCCCCGCGTCCAGAAGCGGAGCTGGGAAAGGGCAAGGAGGAGGAGGGGGGAAAAAAAAAAAAAAGGGAAGGAAAACTGCCCCCCTCCCCGTCGGAAGCGGCGCGCTCCTTCCTCCCCATCATCCCCGCAAAACGGCTCCTCCGGCGGCACGCGATCCGAGGCGGCTCCGGGAGGGAAGACAGGACACAGCCCTCCTTTCCCATGCGGCGCGAGCATGGAGACCTCCGGCTCGTCGCCACAGCCTCCCCGTCTGCTAACGGACAGTCCCGCGGCCTCTTCCGCAGCCAAAAAACCGCGGATACAAGGCGGTTTCGAGCAAATAAGCAAGTCCCCTTTTTTCCCCGTTATCCCAAATTGGACAAAGACGAATAGGGAATCAGGCGAGGGTTTGAAGGAAGGAATAACGAGCCCAAAGGTGTGCGGGAGCTGGGAGCGCTGTCTAGCCAGAAGCAAGCGCCATCCGCAGAATATCATGCTGGATAAAAAGGAAAGGAAGTTTTGGAGGAGGCGGAAAGGGGTTGAAATCGCTTTTTCATGGATTTTTTCCAGCGCGGGTAAAGGTCGGACGCGACAACTTCTCTTTCGGTGTGGAGAGACGCTAGCCAAAAATAAAACCAGGAGCGTTAACATCCAGTGCACCGAGAATAAGGAAAATATTGGTAAATGCAAATGCAAACTGGATGCCAAAAAGGATCCCGTCATCCCGTTTCCTTCCGGATTCGTGTCATCCGGAGCTTTGCCGGACAAATGGGACGCCACGTTTCAAAGCACTACTCGCCGTCTCGTCAAAAACGGTCCCGGCCCGGGGAGCCGCTTTTAAAGAGATTCGGGAAGTCCGGCGGGCAAAGCCCTTTTCCCTCCGCCGGCTGCTCGGATCCGGAAACCGCTGCCGGCACCTTTCATGTGGGGAAAAAAACATCCGGGCCGGGCTCCAAGCTCCCCAAAAAGCAGCATCCGATGTCACAGCGGTGGTTCCCGAAGGGAAGAGGCGTCCTAGCACTGATTATCCGCAGCGAGAAAGGGGTGAGAAAGTCCCCGAACGGCTTTTTCTCTCTGGCGACGGCAGAGGGAGCCCGAAGGCCAAGCTCCGATGAAGACAACCATTAAAATTCCTGAAGTTTGGGGCGGCGAATCCCTCCCGGAGCCGTTAATTTTCTCCGAAAAGCCTGCTTCCCACCCGAAGAGCCAACGCGGTGCAGCTCTCCCTAAAACTTCCTCGCAACCTCCCAAATTAATTCCTGCCAAGAGGAGGATTATAGAGGGGAAAAGGAAGATTCGGCCTCTTCAATGCCGATCGGACAAAACCGGAAGAGGTTTGGCAGTCCGAAAGATTTCCAAATTCACGTGGGGAAAAAAGAAGGGAGCAATCAACTCCCCAAAACGATAATCCGCCGTTATTTTTAGCGGTAAATCAACACGCGTCTCCCCGGGGCTGGGTAAGAAGCAGGCGAGGAATTAAGCGCTATTAAATTTGTAGGTTTGGAGAGTTCCTTCGGGGTTCTCCGAAGCCCAAAAGCGGGATTTGGCGGTGGAAACATGCCGGAAAACGGGCTTTTTAAAGCGCTCTTCCGGCGGGAAGCTGCCAGCAGAGAGATCTTCCCAGAGAGTTTAAGGCAGCTGTCGATGCGCCGCAAAATAACTGCTGCAAAACAAACTTCTTTTTTTAAAAAAAAGGCTCCAACAAGGAGAAAAAACGCTGCGATTTCCTCTAAATGCAAAAAAAAAAAGAGCGATTAAAGGCATTAGGATGAGCTGATGTTTTACCGGAGCGGGAGGAACATTTCCTATGCCAGAAAGTAGATAAATGGGTTTGACAAACCAGATTATTGCTCCCTCCGGACTTTTTCCGGCTCGGAGCCGTATACGGCGGCTCTGTGACGCCGAACCGCTAGCGCTAAGCGGTTTTTAAGTGCCTTTAAGTGCAGCTTCCAGGAAAGCGGATCGTCGCGGAAACGACCCTGGCGGTTTCGCGTGTTTTAGCTAAAAAAAACCATATCCCCCGGAGGGGGAAAAAAAGAGCGGAAAGGACGCGCCTACCTCTCGCGGGCGTCCATGCCCCGGCCGGGCCGAGCTTTGCGCCGAGACGTCCCCGTGCTGCCGACGGGGCGCTTTAAACCCCGCGAAAAGTCCGCGGATGAGAGCGGAGTTCGGAAGGAAGGAGGGAAGGGGAAAAATGAAAGCGCGGCGGGATTTGGCGGAGCCTCGCGGCTAAAGCCCGGCCGGCGGGAAGGCTTTAAAAAAAGGTCAAATAAATGCAAAAAAAGCCACCCCCCTGCTGCTTTCTCTGCAAGGGAGCGATCCGCACGGATTTTTTCCAGATTTTTTCTGCTGCCGGCAGAGGTATCCCGAAACGCTCGCGGGGAGCTAATCGAGGAAGCAGCCGGCAAATCTGTTATTAAATAAATAAACAGGCCCGCGCAGCAGCGGAGGGCGATTTAAGGGCGCCAACGGCTCGGGGGGGGGGGATGCAACGCTCCGGCCGGCGCCTCCCTCCGAACAGGCTCTCCCGTGGAATCGGAATGGCCGGGATGCGGCAGCTCTGCCGGGAAGGGGGAAGGAGAGCGGAAGGTGCCCCGGGGAGGGCGTTCGAGCTCCCTGCTCCTTCCCGCGGTGGGGAAAAAAGCGGAAAATTCTACATATATAACCTTGAGGTCACATAGGGCACCTTTTAAGTGGCTTTTTTTTTGGGGGGGGGGGGCAATATAGGGCCTCCCGTATAGGGCCATATGGTGTGACCTCCTGCACCATCCGAGATGTTTAAAGCCCCCCCCACAAGGCCATATAGCGGAGGACTTTACACCCCTCCCCAAGGGCTCTATACGGCCCCTCTCAGAGGGTTATATAGGGGGCAGACCCTCCCCCCAAAGCTCTACGTGCTCCCCTCCCTTTATGAGGCCCTATGGGGGGAGCCCCACCCCCAAGGTTCTGTAGGGCCCCCCTCACAGGGCCCTATGAGGGGATCCCCCCACACCCTCTATAGGGCTCCCTCACAGCACCATATAGAGAGAAATCCGCACTCCTAGTGCTCTATAGGGCCCCTCTCACAGGGCTGTATGGGGACAGGGACACCCATCCCCCAGGCTCTATAAGGGCCCCCTCAGAGGGCCGTATGGGGGGGAAACCCTGCTCCCCAGCTTCTTTAGGGTCCCCTTACGGGCCTATATGGGGAGGACCCTTACTCCTGGGCTCCACAGGACCCCTCATAGGGCCATACAGGAGGGGATCCCTCCATTCCCCGGGTCCTATAGGACCCCCTCAGAGGACCCTATGGGAAGGCACCCCACACCCCCAAGGCCCTGTAGGACCCCCCAGGATCTATAGGATGCCTTCACAGGGCCATATAGGCGTTCTCCCCCCACAGGACTCTATAGGGGATCTCCTCACGGGGCTCTATAGGGAAGAACTCCACACCGACGGTGCTATAGGTTCCTCAGGATCTACAGGACCCCCTCAGAGGACCCTATAGGGAGGGGCCCCACGCCCCCCCACGGCGCTATAGGATCCCCAGGCTCTCTAGGACCCCCTCAAAAGGCCATATAGGGGTTCTCCCCCCACAGGACCCTATAGGGGACCTCCTCACGGGGCCGTATAGGGAGGGACCCCACCCCCCACGGCGCTATAGGTCTCCCAGGTTCTATAGGACGCCCTCACAGGACCATATAGGGGTTTTGCCCCCCACAGGACCCTATAGAGGGACCCAGGGCCCTACACCGGAGCCGCCCCCGGCCCCGGGCCCTGCGCGGCGCCCTCCCGCCGCTGCCCCCGACCCGCCCTCGCTTTCCGCCACCGAGGAAACTTTGCCCCCAACAATGAGACCGGCCGCTTCTCGCCCCCCCACCCCGCTCCAGCACCCCCCCCCCAATTCCGGCCACTTGGACTCGCCCGCGGGGGGCAGCGCCCCGCACCGCGCGCCCCGCGCCGGACCGAACCATTCTGCCCCCCCTCGCGGGGGGGGGGAAAGGGGAGGGGGGAGAGAACCACTCACAGCTTGACTACATTCTGTACCACCGCCGCCATCTTGCCTCCGCCGCCTGGGCCCTGCGCCGCCCAGCGCGCATGCGCCGCGGGAGGGGCGGGGCGGGGGGAGGGGAGGGGAGGGGAGGGCGCGCGCGCTTGGGGGGGGGGGAAGCGGCCGCTCGGCGCCTGCGCAGAAGGGCGGGGACGGCAGCCGCCTTCGCGCGAGCATGCGCGGTGTCGCCTTTCCCCCCCCCGCTCCTTCCTCCCCGCATAGGCGCATGCGCCGAAAGCAAAGGCTGGCGCGGCCGGTTGCGCCGCTTTGCGCATGCGTCAAGCCGCCCCCCCCCGCTGCGCCGCCTGCGCGGCAGGGCGGGGTTCTGGCGCATGCGCGGGAGAAAAGGCGGGAAAAGGCTGAGGGGGAGAGGCGCGAAGACGAGGGGGAAAATGGAGGAATGAGGGGGAAAGGCGGGAAGGAGCGCAAGGAGACGGAAGGATGAGGGAGGTAAGCGAAGGGAAGAAGGGGAAGAGCCCAGAAATGGAGCTGGAAAGTGGTAGGGGTGAGGGGGAAGGAAGGAAAGGGGTGATGGGGAGGATGAGGGGGGAGGATGGAGGGTAGCGGGGAGATGGAGTGAAGGAGAGGATGGAGGGCTGAGGTAAAATGGAAGCGCCAAAGCCAAGCATGAAGGAAAAGAAGGGAAAACAGGTGTGAATGATAGAAAAGGTAAAGGAAAAAGAAGGGAAAATCAGGTGTGAGTGATGGAAATGGCAAGGGAAAAAGAAGAGACGAGGGCGGCGGGAGGGATGAAGGCTATTCGGATGGGATGAGGAGGAAGGAGGGACGCGGACGCCTGGGGAGGATGACGGATACTGGGAGGAGGCGGCAGGGGAGGAAGGATGAGTCCTGGAGAGGATGAAATGAGGAATAAGAGAGTAACGGGGATGAGGGAGGGCGCGAGGGAAAGACCACGAGGCAAAAAGTGCGGGATGAGTGAGACGAATGAAGGGAAGATGGAAGGACGGAGGTGGAGAAGCATAAAAGGATAAGATACTAAAATAAGGGATAACGGTAGGAAAGGAAAAAAAAGGTAGGTAAGGGGAAAGGGTGAATGACGAAGCAAGGAGACGTACGAGCAATGTAAGAACGAACAAATAGGACTGGGAGGGATTTGCTGAGCAGCAGACTGATCTCTGCCCTGGGCGAACAGATGGCCTCTGCCTAGCGGGAGCCGGCGGGTCCCCTCAGACGCGGTCGGGCACAAACCGCTGCTTTGGGGCATTCGCAGGTTAAGTGGCTTCATTCCTGCCCCCAGACTCCGGGAACGGAAAGAGAAGGGGACGGGAAGCGTTCAACTGTGAATATTTGTGAATAATAAACAAATCACTTGAGCGATAAGGCAAGGAGAGAGACTTTGATCAGTCTGGGGTCAGGCTTTACACCAGGACCATCGTCACCGCAGACCGTTGCAGTCAGCAAGTCACCTGTCGAGGGTGACTCAGATCTCTGCTGTCTGCAGCATGTTATGTCTTTTTTTTTAACAGAAAGCCCGAGGTGACTGTGCTCCTAAATTAAAGCACCGCAGCTGGACGCCTGCCGTGAGGTGGGATGAATCGGAGCCGGAGGGCAGGGCCGCACGAGCAAACCGCCGCACAGTAACGGGGAGGGGTGGCTTTACTGTGCTCTAAGCGGCTCCGTCGTAATTCCCTGACGGATAAAACGTAGTCTGCAACGACAGGCGAAAGAACCGGAGTCACGGGATGCTGTGGAGATTGCACTGAGCAGCTTGGCCGCAGTGAGGGCCTGGAACAGAACGCGCAGCGACGTGGGGAGATTTGGGGCCTAATTCTTGCTCTACCGGGTAAAAAAGAATTCAGTGGGTGAGAGCGCGTTGCTTTATTTTGAGTGTTTTTTCCCGCAGCCCAGCTGCACCCAGCACTGTCTTGACACTTTCTTGGCTCCTCCACTTGGAAGGATGAGAACAGCAATGTTTTTTGCTCCGCTTTGTTGTTGTTGTTGTTTTTTAATTCCATAACAGTCCAGACCCCCACACACACCTTCTCTAGCAAACAATTTAGCCCTTTATCTACAAAGCTTCCCCTTCTCCGTTCCCCAGGAAATTAGGTTTGTGGCTCATGTTTGACAGGCGATGCTGCCGCTGATTTGCTCGTGAGAAGGTGCCCTTGTGTTCCCCTTGCTGGCCTGGAAGGGCTAAAACGCATCTCTTTAAATTTACTTTCCTCCCCCTTGGGCGCTTTTGCTTCCTTTTTTATTTTTTGCACAGTGAGGCAGGAATCCGAACACGCCGCAATCTGGGAGCTGCGGAGGCTGCTGGGCCTCCAGATCGGATTCCCAATTCGCTGTCCCCGGGTAATATAAATTCCCCGCGGGTATTTCTACGGCTTCAGCGGGTCTCAAAGCGATACAAAACAGCCAGCGTCTGTTTCGGGGGGGCAAACGGTGGGGTGAACAATCTCATATCCGTAGGGAATTGCTGGTTTGGGATGAAATGATCAGCACAGAACGCGGTACTTTCGCATCAGTTCCTCCCCTCCATCGTCCCACCTGACAGCGGGGCCTTCTTCGGAGGCAGAGGACGGTCGTTAGCAGAACAGCTCTCCCCTGGAGCCTCTTTCTAGCCTCTTTTCCCTAAAAAATTATTCCCCAAAACTTGCAGCTTTGAGGTCTTTTCCCTTTTATTGAATCTAAGTTAGCCGAAGGTCTGAAAGTTTATTAGCTGGGGCAGAGAGTGCGGCTTGTCCGATGGCTCTTGCCGCCCGGGTGAATTCCTTTCTCTTTTCCTTTCTGCTTCCCCTTTCCACGCGGCCTCTATTGAGGGGTTGTTTTTTTTTTTCCTTTCCCCCTTTCCACGCTAGGAAATTGTTTCCCAGCCACATCATTTACCATCTGCGTCCAGGGTTGTATGAGGAGCCAGGGACGCACCCGGCGCGGCGGCTTTCTGCCCCTCCGCCGCCGCATTTCATCTCCGCCCCGCGCCCCCTCCTAATCCCGCGGCGGCCGTGGTTTGCGTGCGCGAAGCCGCTTTGTTTCCTCGCCAGCTGTCCGGGAGCCCGCGCGAGCAAATGAAATCGCCTAAAATCGCCGCCCCGCCAGCGGGGTTAACGGGAGGGTCGTGATCCGTGACTGCGCTCCGATTTACTCCCCGGGGTCGAATGCCAAAACCCGCCCACGGAGCCAGCGTGGGCGTTCCCGAGTTTATCGCATAATTAATCTGCTGCCTATAAACCTTTGGATAAGGAATAATTTGAAGCAGTTTCAAGGACCGGGTAGAACTGCCGCCGGCCGGCATTCCCTGCTTTATGCTACAGCTCGCCAGCCAGGAGCTGGATCCTCACGTCCCGAATCCTCAGCTTGCGGCAACCTGTTGCCCACTTTGCCAGAGCTAGAAATAAACTCTCCGAGCTTTCATTAACTTCTTCTGGCTTAAACCTCCCGAAAAAAGCAAGGAGAAAGATGTTGTTCAGCAATCGCGGGCTGAGTCACGCAGGGAACAGCTCAGAACCAGTAACTTTCCTGCCCGAATGACTCACGCTTCTTAGAATGGGTTTATAAAAAGAAAACAGCACGTAGTTTTGCAATGCTCGTTTCCATAAATCTCCGATCTGAGCGGTGACTAAGCGGGGAGGCGAACGCGCACGCGCGGAGGAGAGGAGACCGCGCGCTCGAGGAGAGGGGGGAAAAACCCCGCCACGAGCCAGCGAGGCTTCGGCTGGCCGACAGCCCCGTATCCCGTCGACGCATCCCTGCCCTCTGTTCCCCTTCTAACATCAGCTCCTCTCGCCTCTCTTTTCCAGGCGTTTGGGACCGCTCCAAGCGGAGCTCCGCCGCCGGAAGGGCGCAGGAGGAGAGGGAGCATCGCCCGCCGCGGTGCCGCCGGGGCTGGGAGCGCGCAGGACAGCGCGGAGTCAAGGTTCAACGGCCCTGGTTGTTGCCCCGAAGCAGCTGGGAGCCGTCGGAAGAGCCAAGCGGCCCTGCTCCGACGTGGCGGAATCGCAGACCGCTCGCCCAGTTGTGAGGTTAACGTGCCGGATTCTTTTCCTCATAAATGAGCGGAAGGAGCAAACGTTTCTAAGCAAAGAGCTTTCAAGACAGACGCGGCCAGAGCGGGATTTTTACCGTTACCTTCGCAACCTATTTCGAAACGAGGCAGATGCGGGTTATATCCGAGGGGATTTGGCGGGTTACATCCAAGCGGCGCCCAAAAAAGAAAAAGCAAGTGGCGTCGCTGCCTCCTGTTGGTATAAATTAATCTTTCTCTGCAAACGTCGCTGCGCGATGTGATTTTCCGTACCGGCTCCCGCTCAGCCGGCCGGTTTCGCAGTTCACAGCGGCGTTTTCCTCCCCGCTCGAGGTCTTTCCAGCCCGGCCGCGCTTTTGTTGGGCGTTTGCCCAGCGCGGAAGCGCTCGGTTAGGAACGGAGGGGACGCAAATATCGCCGGCAGCGTGGTTTCCCCACCGACATCAGCGTGCAGCCCCCCACCCTGGCTCCGGCCCGTGGCCGGCTGAACGCGAAGCAGAAGGAATTGTGTCAGGATAACCAGGCCGGATCGGCTCCTCCGCCAGGCAGCCGAGCATAGCTCAAGGAAGCGATGTCCGTTTGCACCAGCTCAAAAACCCTGGAATTTGAACCCCAAAACGGCCTCAAACCAAAGGGGAGCAAAATCCACCGGCTTCCTGGAGAGCCGTACCGATGGATCCTGGGCTGAATGGATCCCGGGCTGAACTAGGCTCCTTTTTCCCCCCTCGTTTTGCAGCCTGGAGGCTGGAAAACTCGGCAAAGCAGCCGTTTACCCAGCGCCCGGTGCCGTTCTTGCGGCGCGGAGCCTCCTGCCGCACGGGCCGAATAAAGCGGGACCGGGACGGCGTCGCGCGGCGACGCGAGCAGAGCTCGCTCATCTAACGACTCGCTATTTAATGACGCGTTTGGCACAAAAAAGCAAATCAATGGCGTCGTAAAGAAAAAAAAAAAGCCAAAACAGTCAGTGCACTTTTTCTTTTTTTTAAACAAATTCCTTCATTCCTCAGGGATACCCAGCCTAATTCTGCGCCAAAAATGTCAGAAATGGTTACAAATGGTACAGTTATTTAATTGCGACATCTAAGCAACGAGGTCCCGCTTGCTTTTACATCCATCAAACCTCACTGCCTGCCCGATACAGGAAAACTATTGCTTATCCTCGTTTTTTTTTTAAACGGATCAGGAAACTGCAAATCAAAGACCAGGCTCTGAGGTCTTTTCCTTGCTTGATTTAGCTCGGAATTCCAGTTTTTCTAGGGGGGGATAAATTAAAAAAAAAAATCCAAGCACAAGGGCTGGATTTAAATAAAATAGACTGAGGGGATTTTACCGGGAACTGAAGGAACGAACATTCCAGGCAGCTGCGACCAAACGGGCCAAGCTGCTGTCGTGGGTCTTTCCATCGCTCCAACATCCGGCTTTCCACGCGCTGGAGCATCTCACCCCCTCGTTCCCCCCCCCCGCGGTGCTTTGAACGATTTGCGACGGAGCGGCGTGGCGCCTCTCCCACGGAGGCGGCCCGTTAGGGGGACGGAGAGCTGACGGCATCCCGCCGGAATCTGCCCTCGGGGGCGGCTGCCCTCGCCGAGGGTTTCCAGGGCCTCGTTCGCGCTTTCACCGACCCCAAATTCCAACCCCTCGAACCCAGCAGCGATTCGGGGCGCTAAAACGCGGAGCTTCTCCGCCGCGCGGGGGAGGAGGCGCAGCGTTAAAGCCCGGCAGACTATTTTTTCCCGTAGCCGCTGTTGTTTAGCAGTTTGCAGGATCTTTAAAACCAAAGAAAACAAACAAAAACCCCCACAAAAAGGTTAACAGAAGCGCTTGAAACCACAGCGCGGATCGAGGCGCTCCCACCTCGAGCGGGATGCTTGGGAATTCGCTTTATCGCCGCGCTGCGTCGCCGAATTCCCCCCGTTGCCGCTTGGCGCCATTCGTACCCCGTCCAGTACAAAGAAATCAGAACGACGCAGTCTTGTTTTTTATTTATTTCTCTTTTTCCGCCTCTTTTCAAAGGTCAGCGCAGTCCTCCAGTTTCCTCAGGTCACTAAAGTTGAAGCTCATCGTGGTGAGCGGCGGTTCGGTTTAGCAGCGAGCGCCGCCAGCTTCGTCTCGGCTTTGCGGCTTTGTTTTTCCCTTCCTTTTGGTGGGGGATTATCCGGAGGTCTGCGGAAAGCGGCGCCGGGAAGAAACGCTCGCGTCCCGTTCGCGCGGGCAAACGGCGCCTTCCCACGAGCGGGGCAGCGTCCGATTAGCGACGACGAGCTTCGCGCAGGGTCAAATCCACGAGTTCGGGGTGCTCCCGGCGATTCAAGAGCCGCTTGGGGGGGGAAAAAGAAAAGGAAAAACACCTAAATTCTATATTTCGCAGTCTTTTCGTCGCCTCGGCCCTCGCCGTTCTCACGTCAAGACCTCCTGCCTGCCCGAATCCCACATCGGGCCGCCCCCTCTCTCGTCCTGGTGCTTCTCCATCACCTGCAGCACGTCCTCCAGAATCGAGGGCCCCAGGTCGACGTGGAGGGAGAGCAGGGAGCCGGCGTGCGACGGGAACGGCTCGCTTCCAGCCCGCTCCTCCGCGAAGCCGTTGGGGGGGCCACCGCGGCGCGGAAGCGGGGCGCCGGGATGCGGCGCGGAAGCGGCGGTTTGGCGGCCGTCGTCCCCCCCCGGCGCCGCCTTGTCGTCGAGGTGCAGCCGCGGCGGTTTGGGGGGCGCCTGAGCGGCGGGCAGCGTCAGCGCCTGCGGCCCGCCGATGGCCGGCAGGGAGACGGCGTTTTTCAGGAGCGGAGAGGAGGCGTCGGGCGACGGCGGCCGCGGCTGGCGGCCGGAGACGGTGGCGGCGCGCGCGAACTCGAACGGCGCCGCGTAAGGGCCCTCCCGCTCCGAGTCCAGGCTCCCGGCGCTCCGCGGCAGCAGGTGGAATTTGCCCTGCAGGAAGGAGATGTCGCCGAACATGTCGCTCTCGCCGCCGCTCCCGATGTGGATCGTGTGCCGGAAATCCCCTAACGGCGGGCTGATCATGTCGGAGGAGAGGATATCCCGGAGCTTCTCCTTCTTGCCCTTGCGGCCGCCCCTCTTCAGGTAAATCGGCACCTTGGCGGACATCTCGGCGAGGAGCAAAGCCGGCTCGCGCTCAGCGCCGCCCCGGGAGCCTCCGCCCCGACACGCTCGTCGTCCTTAATCCGAGCAACGCGGGCTTTAAAAAACGATCTGCGAAAGACAGGGGAGGGGAAAAAAAAACCCAAAACGCGTTTAGGAGCCGGGTGTAACGTTCAGGACAAAGCTGCTCGGTGTAAACACGTCCCAGGAAATTAATTCCAGACTCTCAGCCGCTCTATCTGAAGTTCGTTGGCTGCGTTATCGATAACGAAACGAGCCAGGTAATTAATTCCAGGCGCTTAAAGCTCTCCCGAGCTCGTCTGCCAAACTGCCCCGAGCGCGAGCTCCTCGGGGAAGCGTTGGGGAGCCGGGAGGATTCCTGCTCGAAGGGAGCCGCGCGGGGAAGGAGCGAGGGGCTGCGCGCGGGGCGCGGGGAAAGGTCGGGCGAACGCCGCTCTGCAGAGCGGCTTTTCCAGCCCCGGAGATGAGGTTTTGCGCGTCGAGCGATAGGAATTTTCCCCGCGGCGCAGCCCGAACGCGGCTCCACCCTGAGAAAAGCTAAAAAAAATTACAGTTGCGGGGGAGGAAGTTGGGTTCCCCCCCCCCCGTTAGTCATATTCGCTCAATTCCGATGGCGCAACAGCGACTTTTAGGAGGCCCCTTGCTGCGGGAGCAAGGTTTTGGCAATCGTGGGCAGCGATTCCAGGGGAAAAGAAGCAAGAACGGGCCTTTACAGCGATAATGAACGTCACACGCGGCCTCAGGAGGCGCCTCGCTAGAGGAAACCCCCCCGCTTAAGGGCATAAATGGATTTTATGCTGTCCGAACGCTCCTCTCTAAAACCGGCACGTGCGTTTTGAGCCTTTGCCAAATTTCCTCTGCAAGGCCGGGAAAAAAACACCAAAAAACCCATTTCTGTGCCTCAAAAAAATGGGGTCTGATCTAACGCGGGCTGCAAATACGATGCACGATTAAAGCTTTTTAGAGACGAAGATCGTCCGGCGCGCCGAGCCCCGGCTCTGCCCGGACGCTGCTATAAAAATAACCTTAAATAAGGTTTATGTATATATAAAAATATGTATATATATATATATTTTATATATATATATATATATACACACACACACTTTTATTTATATATATAATATATATATATATATATATATATATATATATGCCTGAATCCTTCCCTCTCTTTTTATCATTAGAAAGCTTTTCCGAGCGCCAAACCCCACATGTGAGGCCTTGTCCTACCTCCGCCGGTGACGGGAAATAGTTTATTCCCTTCTTTTTTTTTTCCAGATGCGTCCGCTTTTCCGTGCCGAGCGCTGCGCTTGCGTTTCCTCGCCTGTAAAACAAGACCCAAGTAAGGACGAATGAGGAGCGGCCGCACCAAAGCGCCCCGATCCTGCGGCGCTTTACGCCGCGCTGCTGTTCCGTTAATTCCATTTACGGCAGCGCAGGGGAGGTCAGAGGTAGCCGGAAAAGATCGTCAGGGCTGAAAAATTAATTACGGATGAGACGCTGGCTCGCGCAAATCCCTTCGTCAGCGAGAGAGCAGCCCCGGGACTAATCCCGCTGCCAAAGCGCCGTTGGCACCCTGGCGCCGCGAGGGTTTTTTCCAGGACAGCTGCGGAAAAAGCCCAGTTTTGCGGGATTCGGCTCGTTCGTCCGATGCAGAGAAGACGCCAGCGGAGCTGCCCTTGCAGCGGGAAGGGACCAGGGGAAGCTGCTTTCCGCCAGGGATCCGAATCGAATCGGATCGAACCTCGGCTGGCCAGATGCATCTCCCGCCCTACCGAGCCACCCCGGAAAACTCATCCCGCTCAGCTCCCCCATCCCGTGCTTCCGAGACGGGAAAAACCATGGCATGCAGCCGGGCACAGCTTATCCCGGAGGGGCCACAGCCAGGAAAGCGCGATGGCCACCGGAAACCGCTGCGGCTTCGCGGCAAGAGCAGCTTTCCGGCGCGGGACCTTCCGCCGGGCACGTAACGCCTTAAAAAAAAATCCCCGAAACGTTCCACGTTTTCGGCTTAGGACTCGGGAGTCGCGGACAACGGCCGGCAGAGGAAGCCTGGCGCCGCGAGACAAGCTCCGGTCGCTGCTGGGGGGCCGCTTCCCGGTTGGCTTCTCCCAGCCCGGCACGGCCCCTCCGAGCGCTTCCGTCGAACGGCACCTGCTCCCGCCGGCGAGCCCAAATCCCTCTCCCCTCCCTTTCCCAGCAGTGTTCCAAGCTGGCCTGGAAGCCCAGCGGGCTCTGCTGGCGGACAGAGGCGAGCACGCAGGCACCGGGGCTAATTCCCGGTGCAGGGAGCCATCGAAATTGCTGGGAAAATTCCCGGTGGCTTCAGGGACAGGGGACAGAGCCCCTTCACCTTGGTGCTAAAGCCATGGCGGCGAAGATGGAGGGAAAAAGACGCCTCGGAAAGGTCGTTTTCCGGCAGCGCAGGCTGGGAAAGCATCGCCTGCTCCCGAAAGTAAAGGGAATACAGTTTTTGGCGGACAAGAAGGAGCCTCGACATCCCTTTCCCAGAGTTTTCCAGCACCCCCAAGCAAAGGGAGTGGAGAAAAGACCTGGGGTGTCACCAGCGCGCAGCGGGAAAGGGTCTGCGCAGTGAACAAGCTGCCACGATCCAAGACGGGCAGGGAAGAGGTCGGAAACCTGCCGCTCGGAGAAGCGAAAAAACCCGATAACTTAATTCCGTGTTTTCTTGCAGCGCCGCCTCGAAGCGAGGTCCCTCCGGTGCCAAACGGCTCTGGCGTGACCGCGAGATGAGCGCAGCGGGAACGGGTCCGGCTCCGCTGTCTCTCCGCTGCTGCGCGGCGCTTGTCCTCGCTCCTCATCCGGCAGCGTCGCGTTCCGACCGGAGCCGTTTTGCTCTGCGCCCCGTTTGTTTCTACGCGTCGGTGGGGGGGAACGACTCACCGCGCCGCTGTTGCTCAGCGTTCGACGGAAGATCCCGAGTTAAAAACCACGTTTAAAACACTCCGATACGGTTCACGGGCAACAAAATCCGGGCGTCCCGGGAGAGCGCGCTGCGAGAGGAGATTCGCGGCAGCCTGCGCGGAGAGAAAGGGGGGAAAAGAGGGAAAAAAAAGCAGCGGCAGATGCTTTGCTGCAGGAAAAAGCGCTCCGGGGTCGGGAGCGGGGTGACACGGGCCATCTGGCCCTGGGTGGGGAACCGCTCTCCTCCCAGCTCAAACACTCCCTTCCCTTTTGGGGAAGGAAACGGGCTTTTTTCCCCCCGCAAAACTCCCTCCCTGCGGATAAAAACTCCCCCGCGAGTCCAACCCTGCTCCGGCTGTGATCCCACTTCGCGCAGGGATCACGGGAAGGGCGCGAGGCCCCCCCGAAATTGAGGTGGGGACCCCCGGAACGGATGCAGGGATGGGGACTCCCGGCTTCCGCCAGCAGCTCCCTACAGATAAACACCTTCCGTGCTTATCTCCCCGGAAATTTGTTTCCGGGCGGAAGGTGTTGCCTCACGGAGAGAGCCCGGAACGGCACGGCTCTCCCGCCTCGGGCATGTCGCTTTAAGCTGCTCCGTGCCTCAGTTTCCCTGTCTTTAAAATAGAGGATTCCTCCGCGGGCCCATCCCGGAGCTCCTGCAACGCGACGGGTGTCGCTCGAGTATTAAAATGGGGAAAAAAAATCATAAAAAAACCCAAAATCGTTCTCCTTTTCCGCTTGCACGGTGCCCAAAGCATTCCCTGCCCTCCGTTATGATCCGGGCCGGAGCCTCGCGTGCACGCAGAGGCCCAACCTTCTCCAAGCCTCCGCCGGGAGATGCCCTGACCCCTGCGGACAAGCCGTCCCGCCGCTGGTCGACTCTCCCCCTTCCTTGGGAGCGTTGGCGCCCGATAAATCCGTTTCGTTCCTCATTTTAACGGCGGCGGAAGCTCCCGGCGTTCACGAGCCGCCTGTGATGGAAAGCTGGCGCTTCGTGGACCCGAAGCAGGACTCGTCCCACCATCCCGGAGGATGCGGAGACCGGATTATTTCTTCCCTCTGTGCCGCCACCGCCTTTTCGCAGCTCCCCTCTTCCAGGCAGCACCACCGCCGCAGGCTTCCAAAGAAGATCCGAGGAACCCTGACGGTCTCCAGCGCTTTAGGGATCGACTCAAGCCCTGAAGCGCGAGGTTTAGCGCTTCTCCGAGCGTTTCCGTTCGCGCTCGGCGGAACAGCTCCGCGATATCCGCCCCCTTTTCCCGGCTCGTGTTAAGCTTTAACCGATATCCCGCAATTCCGCCCCGGCGTAAAGCTCGTCTCTCGATCCGCTCGCGGGGACTTACAGAGGGCGGCCGCTCCCGAACCGCCTCGGCGATCGACAGAGATTAACAGGCCGGAAATCAAGCGAGCGAGGACAAGCGTTAACGACCGCCGGGGAAAACGAAGCCGGTCGCTCCCGCCTCTCTTCCTCTCGAGCGTTTCCGAGCGTCCGCGCGGCCTCTTTCCTGCGCTCCGGCGGCGGGTGTATTCCCCGGGGCGGTGCCCCAGCGGCTTCCTCGCTCTCCGGCTTCGTTACGGAGCTCTAATTCGTCCCCCGGTTGCGCAAGGTCATGGCGGTGACAGCGTCCATCCTTGCCGGGGCTCCTTTTTTATATCCTTCTCCCCAATTTTGCTCCTTTTCCTTGATTTTTTTGGGGGGCAAATCCCAAGGCAGCGATCGCTCGGCTTCGAGGGGGAGGTAACAGGTGGAATCAGATCAGCCGAGAGGGGAAAAAGTAAAATCACCGGGGTAAAACGCAGCTGGGCCCCGGGGAAAATCTTGTGGAAAAACACACCTGAGAGAGGAGGGCGAAAGACTTGTGCCGGCGGATGCATGAGCAAGGAAAAGAAAAGGAAAATTTGGGAAGAGATTCCTCATTCCAGGCTCTTTCCAGCAGCTGCTAGATGGCTGCACATGTCCTCCTGGATAAAAAAGTTTCACCTTTGCAGCCGGGTGCGGAAAAAAAAGGATGTTCGCTCAGGAGATGAATGCGCGTCCCCTTCCCGAGCGGGAGAAACGGTGGGACAGGGAATCTGGACCTTTCGGAGCAGCCGGAAAAGCCCAGCAGATGCGTCAGGCGCTGCTCCGACCTGGGCCCGTGTTGCCCAGCACTGCCCGCATGGAAATCCGTAGGGAATAATTTGTCTCTCCTGGTTATCGCAGGATGCGGAATGAGCTGGCGTCTCCCACGCCGGCATCCTGTGCCGATTCCAAGCCCATCCGGTGCAGGAGAGGCACCAGGCCCGGAGCAACCCTTTCCCTGGCGGATGAAAACACGCCGCGACGTAGCAGATGATCGGAGGAGATTCGCCGGGCTCAGCCGCCTCCGTGCAGAGAAACATCCGCCGGCTTCCAGCAAGGGAAGAGCTAATCCCCGAAATGGCAAAAAGAGAGAGAAAAAGCTCCCGGCGGAGTCTCGATCTGGAGCGGAAGGGCTGGTTTCGTCTCCACGTGGGAAAGACGTCGGATGCCGCCACGTGCCGGTGTCCTGGCTGGCAGGTGAGGCGAGTTCGGAGCAGCTATTCCCACAGCCGGCGCCTCCTGCCAGCCGGATCGTCAAATGCTATTAAACGGCAGAAAAACGCCTCGTTTTCCCTGCCTGGGAAAACATCGACAGCGGGAGAAGAGCGACGATCACGGATGAAAAAGGGGGAGGAGGAAAATCCACAGCCGCGCTCCGAGCGAAGGAAATCTGGCGCACGAAACCGCGGTGGTTGGGGCCGCGCATCACGGCCCGGCTCTGTGCCTCAGTTTCCCCCTTCACCCGGGGAGCTTCATGGCATTCCCTGCCCCGATTCCCACCGGAGCGGCTCCAGCCTGAAACCCTTCCCTGGAAAAATTTCCAGAGCGACAGCTCAAACCCAGCGACAACAAGCCGAGCCAACGTGCGAGCCGAGCCCTTCCCGTGCGAGAGCCGGGAATTCCCTCAGGATGGGGGCAGGGGGGAAGCTTTAATCACCCACTCCGAGTTGCTTCCCATCTTCCTCGGAAGCAGATGGGGCTGGGCGGGAGCAGGGCACAGGTCGCTCCGGCACATCGCCGTCTCGGAGCCAAAGTCCGTCACGGATCTCTTCGGCGCTTCGAAACCCGCCCGGCCCTTCTGCGCGTTTACGCCGCCATCCTTCCCCCAGCCCCGCTCCGGCCGGGGAGGATCCGGCCGCTCCCGCTCCCGGAGCGCGATATCGATTTCGAGGCTCTCGACTTGGCTAATTTAATCCCCGGCCGGGTAGAAACTTCGCAGCCGGTTGCTAAAATTACCGGGCAGAGCCGGATCGGTAGCAAAAAAAAAAAAAAAAAAGGGGGGGAGGCAATCGGATCTTTTTATAGCGAATACGTCAGCGATTCCCCTCCGAATTTAAAATAGGCCGGAGTCGGTTTCGGCGAGAATTTGCTTCTGCCTCCGCCCTGCTCCGTTAAGAAAAAAACCCCCCACGTCCCAGCTCAGCGCCGGGCGAGCTTTGCTCGTTCCCGAATTCACCCGCTGGGAAAGCAAATGCTGCGGAGGTTCAGGAGCCGGCAGCGAGCAGCTGGGATGAGCTAAGCGGTGCGATGGGATTTCAGGACCAGATTTGTGGGTCCGCGCCGGCGGAGGAAAACGTGACAGCAGCAACCGGAGCTGTAAAAACTTCCTTCCCAGCCTGGAAAAGTGGTGCCCCCCCCCGCCACCGCATCGCTCCAGGCATGAGCCGTGTTTTGCCAGCTGGGAAACGGCAGAGCCAGGAAGGGAGGCTGAATCCGGAGACGGGAAGGAAAACGGTCTGGCGTGACGGGCCTGGGAGCGTCGCTCCAGAGGCCGCGGAGCTGACGCACTCCGGCAGCCGGGATTCCCCCCCTCTCTCCGTAGGGAAATGCCGCTGTCGCACGAGAAAACCCGACGCATCTGCGGAGACACGCGACTCACCACCGCCCTCGTCTTCCTCCCGTCCTCCCCGCTCGCTCGCTCGTGGCCGACTGCGCCGAGCCGCATCCAGCCGGCGCTCTGCTCCCTCCCTCGCCGCTCCGGGCCAATGCCGGAACGCCGGCCAGCCCTGAGCCGACGGACAAGCTCCACCCCGGGCCCGGCGCGCCGCCTCGGCCCCCCGCTTCCAGCACCGGAGCAAGCACGGCGGCCCGTTTCCAGCCTTCCTTCCTTCCTTCTTCCCCGGCAGCAACCCGCCGCTTCGGCTTTCACCCCCCTTCCGGATGCGGCTGAACGAGCGCGGCGTCGGACAGCAGCTCGCGTCCGCTCCGGCGGCAGAGGGAGGCTTCCCAGCAGAGTGAACGCGGGACACGGCAGCCTCGCTCATCCCGTTCCAAAATAATCTCCCCCCCCCCCCGGGAATCACCACCGATTTGCCCCCCCACCTGGTTTCTCGGCCAACCTTCGCTCATGGGATCGCAGTTCAGCTCCGGGAGGAATAAGCCGGAGCGTTGGTGCCGCCGGCACGAGCTCCCGGCCCGAGAGGTCGAGTTCCGTAATCATTAACCCGGTTCGAAAGGACGCTGCCGGGTTAAAACGCTCCCGGCTGGAGCTTCCGCTCGTTAAAATCGCAAATCAGCCTCACGGAGAGGAGCCGAAACGGGGGTGCGACGAGCTGCCCCGAGGGGTCACGGGGTGCCGAGCGCTGCCTAAAAGCCGCCGCTTCCGAACTGAACCGCCAAGGAAGCGGCCGGGAAGCAGCCTGGGAGCGGTGTTCCCCCACGGAGGAGGAGGATTCAGGCCCCACAGCTCCATCCCGGGGGAAGCGCGGCGGATTATCGCGCCGACAAGCGAGGGCCGGGGGCAAAGGGGACGTTTGAGTTTTGTGCACTTGTTTTTTTT
Organism: Apteryx mantelli; assembly: GCF_036417845.1. Taxonomy (NCBI): domain Eukaryota; kingdom Metazoa; phylum Chordata; class Aves; order Apterygiformes; family Apterygidae; genus Apteryx; species Apteryx mantelli. Next base: position 354,694 of record NC_090014.1, read on the forward strand.
CCTTTTTCCTATTTTTTTTCCTTTTTATATGGAAATTCAAAGCGTTTGAACAGAAATTCACTCCCCTGAAGGACCGACGCAGTCCAGCGGCTCCGATGTTCGTTTTCCTTTTCCTCGCAGGCGCAAAAAGGCGCGGAAAAGCGGCCCCAAACCCCCCCCCCGAGGCCACGCGGAGGAAGAAGAGGGGCCCGAGAGCCGGCCTTCGTCCCGTCTCCCACCGCCGGCGCCGCCTTAAATCCGGACCACCTGGGCGGCGACGCAGGGGCTCCGGCGCCGGCCCTCAGCATCGTCGCCGCCGCCGCACCGCCGCACGTACAGGCGGCCGTAGGTGCCTCCGACCTGCCCCTTCGTCAGCCGCCCGGGATTGACGCACACGCAGCCCAGGACGTCCTGCGGGAGGAAACAGGCGTCGCGTTAGCAACAACCCCCCCCGCCCCCCCGCCGCTGCCACCGCTTGCCGCCGATTCCCGGCGGGATACGGCAGAGGACGGAGCTTCACCTTGACGAAGTAGCGCAGCTCCGAGGGGGCGACGAGGACGTCCGGCGTGACGGGCAGCGCCGCGTGGCTGTAGAAGGTCTCGTAGTCCACGTTCATCTCCTCGGCGGGAGGGTAGAGCGGGTAGTAACTGCCGGGGCGGAGAGGGGTCAGCCGGCGCTTCCGGGGGTCCTCCGGCGTCGCGGAAGCGCCGAGGCCCCTCCGCGGCCCAAGCGGATTCGGTTTGGGCGGTGGAACGCGGCTTCGGGGTCAGTTTATAATCGGCCTGTGGCCGCCCGTCTTTTACAGTCCGGCCAAGAGGGGATAAAGTGGGAGCTCGGAGCTGATTTACGGAGTTGCAAAAAACACTGGATTGTTCCGGAGCGGCAACATATTCCTATTCCTTTTATCCCCGTTCGCTAGGCATCTACCGGCCGCTCTTGGGATGTCGGCCTGGAAAATCTGACCCAGTTACATCCCGCGGGACAGCGCAGGCCCGTCAGGAAGACGTAACGGCACGAAACGCCCCCCGAATCGCCCATCTAGAGGGGCATCGAGTTCCAAAAGGAGCGTTTTTCCATGAGAAAAACGTCGCTCCGAGCGGGGCGGCAGGGAGGATTCGCCTCGTTCCGGGACGCCCCGGGAACTCGCCTCACCTCCTCTGCGTCAGGACGTGCTTGAGGATCCGCGTGAACCTGTCCGAGATCCCCGAGGAGCTGTAAGAGACGGCAAAGGAGCTGGCGGAAGAGCCGAGGAAGCGGGGAAACGACGGGGAGCGCTTCCGAGGTCGCCGGGCTGCACCGCTCCGACGAGGCGCCGGGCTTTAATTAGCGACGCGGGCCAGCGGCTAACGAAGCGCTTTGTTCCGCCCGGCACGGCGGGCTCAGGCCAGCTCTGCCTCCGAGTCCACCCACGGATCATGCCAGGAGAAAACCGGCCCGAGGAAAGAGAGAGAGAGAGAGACGCCGGTGGCGTTTTGTTTGCCGGAAAAGCAAAGCAAAGCGGAGCGAAAGGGCCCCGGAGGGAGCAACCGAGGCTTCTCTCTGCAGCCGGGGCTGAAATCCGGCGGGTTTGGAGTTGGGATTCGGTGCCCACCTGCTGATCTCCTCGGCTCCCATGTGGAAGAGCAGGTCCGTGGAGGTCAAGCCGAAGACGGTGCCGTGGACATCCAGGGTGCAGGGGTCCGAGACGAAGTGCACGCGCTGAAACGGGAGAGCAGCGACGTCAAGGGGGGGTGTTTTTCTCCCGCAAAGTGCTCCGTAAACGCGGCAAAGGCACTGGCATCTCCGAATCCAGCTAAACCCGGATGCCGGGGGAGTTGCCCGACAGCGATGCGGAAGAAACACGGTCAGAAATGGGTTAAACGAGGGAAAAAAGAGGGTCTGGAGCCGCGTAGGGGCCCCCAGGTCTCCAACGCGGATCAAACGGTGCCTTTTTCCCAGCAGATCCGTCTTGTCATCTTTTACGGCATTCCCTATTTCCCTGTGTCCTGGGGAGCCCCATGAGCGGGACACGGGCTGGAGCAGCCAGGACCTCCGTTCCCAGCTCCTCTTCCCTGTTGGAAAAGGTTTCCCAGCTGCTCTTGGCTTCTCACCCGCGAGGAAGCTCAAACGAAGCGAGTTGCCAGCCCCAATCGTGGCTGGACTCCCACGGGAAGCCTCAGCTCCTTAAGGAGCTCCCAGACGGATTCTCCCGGCAGCAACCGCTGCCGGTCCTTTCCGGATGGGTCTGCTCCATGGACTGAGGGCGAATGCACAAGTAAAACCCCGCTTTCCACCCCCAAAAGTGACCAAACCCGCTCCGCTATCGCGTCCCGCTCGAGGACGGGCTCAATTCCCGGCACTGGGAAGATCCCGCTCGCCTCCGTTACCGGTTTGTCCTCCTTGGGCAGCTCGGCGCAGGCGAAGGGCGGCTGCGGATACACGTAGTCGTGGTGGACGTCGCGCAGCGATGGCACGAAGACGAGCTGGGAGCCGGCGCTGGCGGGAAGAGAGCGGCCGCGTTAACGGCGCGGGTGGGAAGCCGAGCAGGCTCGCCTGCTTCCCGGTCGGCTTTCCAGGCACCAACACGTGGCGGACGCCCACTCCATGCGGACGAGCAGCCTCAGAAACCCCCCCGGATTCGGGGCTTGGGCTCCAGGAGGATCCAAATCCCGCTACAGCCCCCCAAATCCCATCTTTCACCTCCTTTTTATCTCCTTTTCCCACCCAAGCTGCGAAGCCGGTGGCGGAGCTACCCCACGCCCGAGGCCCAGACCGTGCCGCGCCTTCGGAGACGCACGGATCCAGCCATGATGAGGGTTCCCAGAGATCGCAATTCCTCATCAGCGGACGCATTTACAACCACCGGGGTCACGGATCCGGCCTTCAAAGCCGAATCCCAGCGCGCGGAGAACGAGGCCTCGTTTTCGCCTAACGAGGGGGCGCGCGGAGAGCCAGGCACCGAAAACGAACCGACCGGTTTGAACTTAAGCTGAATTTGGGCTGATTTAAAGAGAAATTTGGGCGGCACGCGGAGGTCCGAGCACCCCGGAGCATCCCTGCTCCTAAAATTGAGGTGTCCCGGTGTCCTTGTTTTCCCAAAAGAGAAGCGGGAGCCGCCGCCGGAGTCTGGCGGCGGATGAGAGCGGCTGGCGGCGCGCGGCGCTCGCCCCGGCGGGGAAGAAAGCCTCGTTTGTCCTTTGTTTGCGCCGTTCCTCCCCGCCTCGGTACCACCGGGAGGGGAGAAGCAGCGCCGCGGGACAACACGGATCGTTCCCAGCGTTCGCAGGACACGGAGGGGGGAAACAAACAAACAAAAAAAACGGGAGCTGGGAATCGGAATTACCACTCGTAGTGAGCGGAAATGGCTCCGAAATCCGCTCCAGGGCCTCCTCTCTCAGGAGGATCCAGGTCTAACGGCGCCTCGGTTTCCCCACCCGGCACCTGAGGATCCCGGCTACTGGCTCACTGCTTCCCACCGGCGGCCGCATTCCTGCCCGGAACGGGCCCAAGCGGGAAGCAACTGCCGCACCGCACCGATTAACCGGCCTCCCCCACTGCAGGTTCGTTGGGGTTGAACGAATTCATCCCTAGGTGCCCATAAAAAGAGGCCGGGGGGTGCCGGGAAGGAGCGCTCCAGCTGCCAGGATCGAGCGGCGGCGATCCGGGAACGTGGGGGCTCCGTTTCCCTCCCTACCTCCTCGTCCCCTCTATTATCGTTTTCAGGCAGAGCTTGAAGACGTCGGCGAAGGATCCGAGGAGCTGGCAGTTCTGCAAGCGGAGAGCGGCACGGTCCAAGGAAAGGTCGCGCTCCGAAGGGGGCCGCGAGAAAGCGCCTGGCTGCTTTGGAGCGACAGATTCCCCCCCCCCCCGCCCCAAGTGGCTGGGATGCTGCCAAGCCTTAGATCCGTGGGGATTCGGGAACGTGGGGCAGTAAATCCATGCAGGACACAGGTAGTTTAGGGGAGAATTCCTCCCCACCCCCCACAGCAGCTGCCCCGTTGCCGATCCGATGGGATTCGCCCCCGGAAGGAGCCGGCTGCTTCCCGCTTTCCCCTTCGGGGCGGGCCTTACCTCCACTTGCTCGTGCTTGGCGTCAAGGAAAGGCCCAAACTGCGAAGAAACGGCGACCGCAGTGAGAAAAAAAAACACCCGGAGAAAAAGGCCCCGCGCGTCTCACCGGGGAACAAATTTAACCGGGCGGAAGGGGGGAAGTAGCAGCATTCCACCCTTTTTTTAGGGCTCCCGAGGTCCCTTTTCCGACTCGGAGCATGAAAGCGATGCTCCCGTAGAGGCCGCGGGCGGCTCTTCCTCTCTCCGGACAAAAATCCCGTTTAAGCACCCAGCTAAAAGCGGTTTTTTGCTTTATTAGTTGGCTCGGAGAAGCTGAAACCAAGTTTTATCCCTTAATCCCAAAGCAACCGGGCCAAATCTGAACGCCGGAGCCCGGATAAGAGCAGCATCGGCCGCACGTCCCTCCTCGAGCAGGAGAGGGAAGGTCAGGTTGCGTCTCCCGGGGGATTTAAGAGCAGGATTTGCCATCAGTTGGGAGGTTACCGGGGCTTTCGCGCGATTCGAAGGCGCGAAAGGGGCTTTTGCCGCCGGATTTTTTTTAACCCTTCAAGCCACGTGGTTAAACGGGATTTTTGCCGGACCCGGGGCAAAAATCGGCGGAGCGGCCGCTCCGAAACGCCCCGCAGCCTCACCAGGATGCAGACGTCGGGCTTGTCCCGGCCGATGACGTCGACGAGGTCGGAGAGGGGATCGTAGGCGATGCTGTCGGAGGTGGTGTAGGGCCCGCAGGCCACCAGGACCATCTGCTGCTCCGTGTCTGCGGAGACGCCGGGATGCGTGTCAGGCTTTTCGCTGCCTTTCCGCCCCGGAAAGTTTGGCTTTTCGCCACTTTTTCCCCACCCTTGCCTGAAAGTTTGGCTTTTCGGCACCTTTCCCCCATAAACAGAGAACGGGGGAACGCTGAAAAGCCAAACTTTGGGCCGGCCCGAACCCCCAACGAGGAACTGATCCGATTATCCAAACAAGAGGCCGCCGGGATCACGCCCGGGAACGGAGCCCGTAAGGGGCTCGTTAAAAACAGCTCGTTTGTGCCATCAAGCTGACGCCGCCCTGCCGCTAACAGGCTCCGGCTGCACAGAAAGGGAGAAACCGCCCCGGCCGCAATCCCGCTCCGCGAGAGGGGAAGAATCGGGTTTCCGGGCTCGTGCTCACCTTGTGCCGGCTCCGGAGGCGTGTAGAAGGGAAGCGGCACCCCCTGCGGAAAGAAAACGGAGAGCGATGGCGCGAGGGGAACCCTCTTTTGGCTCTGGTTGCTCCAAAAGGAGGGGACACGCAGAGGGGGACAGAGAAGCCGCGGTCGCGCTCCGTAGCCTCCCGCCCGGCGCTTTCGGAGCGGCGGAAACAACCCTCATCTCGCCGGGAACGGCCCCGAAACCCCGCGTGAGGAGGCGGCGGCGCTCACCTCGTAGATCTTCGAGGCCACCAGTTGCCTCCCGGTGCTGTTCGTCCCCTCCATGGCCACGATCTGGGAAGCAGCCGGAGGAAGCGGGTGAAGGCGGGAAGGAGCCAGGCGCCACCGTCCTTCCGGAAACCCCGGCGCTTCGCCCTCACCTGGCCTGGGAAGAGGGAATATTCCTGCAGCTCCGAGAGGTCGACGGGGACCTGGCCGCCCGAGGAGTGCTCCCGGTCGCCCTCCAGCACCACCGATTTGGCGTTCAGCTTCCCGTTGCTGTCGCAGCCGATCTGGCCCAGGACCGTCACCGGCTCCTGCGGGAACGGGAGCAGAAGGAGCTACAGGAGCGCAAGTTGCATCCCTGAATCCCGAGAGAAAGGGAGGGACCGAAATGCACGGCTAAGCCCCCAAAAGAAGAAGGAAAAAAAGGAGTGAAGACAAAGGAGAGACACGCACACAAAAAAAAAAAAAAGAGGGGCAAGAAAGGGGCATAAAGGAAAAAAGAAAGGAAAACGGAAACAAGAGAAAGTCGTGTTCCCCCCCCCAAAAGAGAGGAAAAAAAGGGACAAGAGAGAAGCACAAAAAAAGAGAAAAACAGGGATGAGAGAGGCACAAAAATAACAAAAGAAAAAACGGGGACAAAAAAAGAAGCACAAAAAAAAACAGAGACAAGAGGCTCCCCCGCAAAAAAGAAAAAAATGGGGATAAGAAAGGTACAAAAGAAAGAAAAACAGGGACAAAAGAAAATCGTAAAAAAAACAGGACAAGAGAAAGACACAAAAAACAGGGATAAGAGGCACAGAAAAGGGGACAAGAGAGAGGCACAAGAAAAAAAAACAGGGGCAAGAGAGGCGCACGCACAGAAAAAGGGGGACAAAAGAGGGGCACAAAAAAACAAAAGAAAAAACACGGACAAGAGAGAGGCACAAAACCCCCCCGAAAACTGGGGACGACAGAGGCACCAAAAAAACCCCAAACAGATAAACAAAACAAAAACAAAAAACAGGGATGAGAGAGAGAAAGAAGAAACAGGGATGAGAGAGAGAAAGAAGAAACAGGGATGAGAGAGAGAAAGAAGAAACAGGGATGAGAGAGAGGCCCAAAAAGGAAAGAAAAAATGGGGACGAGAGAGAGAAGCCCAAAAAGAAAAGGAAAGGAAAAACAGGGACAAGCCAGAGGCCTGGACAAGCCAGGCCGGCGCGGGAAGGACTCGCGGAGCCGAAGCGGCAGCTACCTGCGCCGGGAGCCTCACGGAGGCGAAATCCTCAAGCCCGTGGTGCTTCCTCAGCACCTCGCCCAGCTCCTCGATCCGCCACGACAGCACTGCGGGGCGAAACGGGGGCGAAACGGGGGCAGCGGGGGCCGGCGTCCCACCGGGAGCCCCCGGCATCCGCCCCCGCGGCGGGGATTTGCCCCCGCCGGCACGGTTATCCGCCCCCGGAGCAGGTATCCGCCCCCGCGGCGTTTTTCTTCCTACCTTCGCGGACATCCAGGGCTTTTTGGAACATGAATTTGTAGCTTTTGGTGAGGTTTTCTTCCGGCGGGGCGAAAAGCTTCAGGCTGCAGCCGCGGCCGCCCCCGCCGCTCCACGAGGGGCCCTGCGCGGCGCCGAACGAGGCCACCACTTCGCCCCGGCCGCCGCGCGAGGCGTATTTTTGGGAAGGGGTGGCGCTGCGCCGGGGGGGAGACGGGGAAAATAAAGGAAAAGGGGGGGGGGGAAGCGGTGAGCGCGAGCACGGAGCGGCAGCTCTTCCCGCCCGCTCCGGCGGAGCCTCACCTGGGGGAAAAGCTGCTGGGCGAGAAGAGGGCGTAAGGGCTGCGGGCGGAGAGCGTCCGCTTGGGCCGGGGGTTCTCCGGGGTGGAGCCGCCGCGTTTCCGCGAGTCCTGCGGGAGAAGGCGGAAGGGCATCGCGGGGCGCCGGCGGCCTGGCCGCTGCGGGGCGCCGGGAGCCGCTCGCTCACCTTGGAGGGCGTCGCGTAGGCGTCCAGCAGCTCCTCTTCCTCGTCCTCGTCAAGGCTGCCGCTCGTTAAGGAGGAGGAACGGGCGCTGGGGATGGCAGGAAGCGGCGGCCGTTTCCGCCGGAGCCGGGAATCGCGCTGGGCTCAAAGCGGGGAGCAAATGGGAGCCTCTACCCCCAACGCCGCTTCTGGGGCGGCACAATTAATATTTGGGTTTTTCCCCCCCCCCCCCATATCCCCCTTCGGGCAGCGCCGGCGCAGGATACAGCTCCTGGAGCGAGTGGATGTCGCGCAGCCCCGCGTAGCGGTTGTCCGGTCGCCGGGGGATTTTCCTGCCGCGCTTGGCGAGCACCTGGAGGAGGAAGAGGAGGAGGAGGAGGTGGTGGCGGCGAGGGGGTGAGCGGTGGCGGCGGGGGGGCGCGTGGCGGCGCGGGGGGGCCCCACCTCGTGCTCGAAGGCGGCCAGGCCGGCGGCGGTGAGCAGCGGGCCCCAGTCCTTGCTGGTGACGAAGGCCAGCAGCTCGTTAGCCAGGGCGACGGGGCCCAGGCCGTGGACCAGGCAGAGCTCCACCACTGCGGGGATGGGGGGGGGTGTCAGCGGGGCGCCCCCAAACCTTCCCCCCTCCCTGACACCCCCAAAGCCCCCCCAAGCCCTGAACCGCAGCACCCTCTCTCCTATCCCCCCAAACACCAGCACCTCAAACCGTCCCTGATGCCCCCCTAAATACCCCAATGCACCCAACGCCCCCCAAAACGCCTTCTCTGATAGCCCCGACCCCCCCAAATGCCCTAACGCCCCCCAAAACACCTTCTCTGATAGCCCCGACCCCCCCAAATGCCCCAACGCCCCCCAAAACACCTTCTCTGATAGCCCCGACCCCCCAAATGCCCCAACACCCCCCAAATGCCTTCTCTGATAACCCCAATCCCCTAAATGCCCCAACACCCCCCAAACACCTTCTCTGATCGCCCCGACCCCCCCAAACGCCCCAACACCCCCAAAACACCTTCTCTGATAGCCCCGACCACCCCAAATGCCCCAACGCACCCAATACCCCCCAAAACGCCTTCTCTGATCGCCCCGATCCCCCCAAATGCTCCAACACCCCCAAAACACCTTCTCTGATAGCCCCAATCCACCCCAAATACCCCAACCCCCCCCAAAAAAATCCTCTCAACAACCCCCCACCCCCCTTGGACCCCAACAGCCCCCCCAACACCCCCTTGGACCCCAACAGCCCCCCCGACACCCCCCAACCCTCCCCTCGCCCCAGACGCGCCCCCAAAGGCCCTGCCCTATCCTCCCCCCCCCCCGGCCCTCCCTGCAGCCCCCCGGCGCGGCCGCGGCCCCTCACGCTTGGCAGACACGTCCTCGCCGTCGCAGCGCAGCTCGAAGAGCCCCAGCTCCCGCAGCACCGCCTCGGCCGACACCGGTTCCGCCGCCTCCGCCGCCGCCATGGCTCCCGCTGCCGCTGCCGCCGCGGCGAAAAGCCCGCGCGGGCGCGACCCCGCCGCGCTTGACGGCAGCGCGCGGAGGGCGGGGGGGGCGGAGCCGAGCCTTATAAGGCGACGGAGGCGGGGCTAGAGGGCGAAGGGGGTGCGGCAGCGCTAGGGGGCGAGGCTATGCAAATAGGCGAGGCGACCAGCCAATTGGGAAAAGGGGAGGGCGCGCCCGCCCCGCCCCTGAAGCGAAGGGGCGCGGCCGGCGCGTGCTCCCCTCCTGCCCCCCCCAACGGTCGCCCCCAACGGTCTCGCGAAGGGGGGGGGGGGGAAAGGCGGGAAGAGTTTCCCGCCCTCCCTGTGGCGTCGTGCGACGCTGAGGGGGAGCCGGGCCCTGACAGGAGCCACCCCAGGGAAAAAGGGGAGATCGATGGGGGAAGGAGGGATCCCCTGTCTGGAGGGATCCCCTGTCCGGGGGAAGGAGGGGGACCCCCAAAGCTAGGAACTGGCTGTTGTGGCAGCCCCCCACCACTAAGGGGGCATTGTGCAGCCCCCACTGCTGTAGGAGTGTGGGGAAACCATGCCCAAAAGTGGATTTTTATTCAACTAATGAGGAAAAACCACCCCGTAGTTGTATATATTTTGCACATGGGTGTTAAAGGCATCCCCTTCTCCTCCAAGGGAGGGAGGGACACGGCCCTTATGGAGGCTGAGGGGGTTGGTGGCCAGCAGGCACTAAGGGGGAGAGGGGAAGGACCACCAGGAAACCAGCAGTTTTAATAACGCTTTTTCCACCCTTAAAACATTTTATACAGTAAAAAAAGAAAACAAACAAAACAGTACCCAGGTGATAAGTGCAGGAGGGATATCCCTGATGTCGGCGCTCGCGTTAAATAAGCGTGTTTGCCCCCGGCACGACGCGAAGCCGGGGAAGGCGACTCCTCCGGGAGCGCAGGGCCGAGGCCGCCAACGGGGAGAGCCGAGAAGAGCCCCAAAAGGGCCGTGGCAGGTGGCGAGAAGAAGGGGCGAAGGGCAGCGATGCGCAAAAACAAAGCGCGGGGAAGGCACCGGGGACACCGGGGGGGCTCCCGAGGACAGCAGGGTGCTTCCAGGGCTGCGATCCAACGGCCTCATCCCTGGAGAGGCCTCCGGGGCTCCGCTCGCCACAGCTTCTTTACTCCGTTAATCCCGAAACAAAGCCAGCGGCACCCAAAGGGAAAAGGGGAGCGGGTCTCTGGGAGGCGAGGAGCAGCGAGGCTGGGAAGAGAGTCTGTTTTCCGCAGATCCGGAAGCAAGGCAAGGAGACGGCGCAGGGAGCAGCCGGGAGGAGACGCTTCCCCCGCCGGCTCCCGATGCGAAGGCACTTGGCAGCTGGGATGGCACCGTCGGCTGGGGGCGAGCGGCTCCCGCTTCAAGCGAACATGGTGAGCTGCAGCCACTGCGAGGGAGAGGAGGGAAGCGAAGGTGAGAGCGGGGCCGAGCGGCGCCCGGAGCAGCGACGATCCCGCGAGCGGAGCCGGACGGTACCTTCAGTATGTCAAAAGTGACGACTCCATCCTTATCCGCATCCAGCGCTTGGAAAAACCCTGTAGCAACGGGTGAGGAAAGGGGGAAAAAGAAAAATCAACATTTCTTTTAATCAAAAACATCTGGGAACATCTCCCCCCCCTCAAATACCACAAAACAACCTGGAAAGCAGAGCCTGCTCGTTTCCTCTTCGCCCTGGGTGGTAAAAACAGCCGGAAAAAAGGGGGGAAAAAAGGCCACTCACGGAACATGGTTTCCAGGCGCACCAAGCAGCAGACGAAGTTGTCGAAGTCGACGGCCAGGTCCGGCTCCGAGTAGCGGGTGATGATCAGCTCGTGGAGCTTCTTGTTCAGTTTAAAGCCTGTTGCCGGCAAAAAAAAAAACCCACGGAGGAGGTGGGGGTGCCCGGAGCGCCGTTCCCCACAGAGCCGCACGGCTAAATCCATCGCGGCGCAGCCGGGCTCGCTGCCGTTCGAGCGTTTGCGACGGCTTTAATCGTCTCGTGGCGAGGAGGGAATTAATTGCGTTAATTAAACGGGCGGCGAGCGCCGGGGCGCAGCGTTACCTGCGGACTCCAGCGCCATGCGCATCTCGTAGGCGCTCATGCTGCCCGACTTGTCCAGGTCGAACTTCCGGAAAACAGCCTGGAAGCCGAAGAGCACGGAGGGGAGTGCGTGAGGACACGGATCCCCACCAGCATATGGGGGTTTGGGGGAGCCCGGGAGCGCATCCCAAATTACCCACCAGGTAATTCCGGATTCGGTTCCACAGGATGTTGAACTCCACCAGCCCCAGCTTCCCATTTCCATCTTTCTGCGGGCAGGAGAGGGGTTAAGGAAGACGACAGGCAGTTCCCCCCGCCCCGGGTGGATGCCCATGACCTCCGCACGCCTCCCACTTCCGAAGGGGAAGGATACATCCATGAGGTTGACCATGCTGCGGCACGACTCCGTGCTGAAGCCCTTGGTCCGGAGATCTTTATCTGCGGTTGGGTATAAAGAACAGGTTGTTAACAGCCCTCTCGTTACTGAGCCGCTGGCTCCACCTCCCCTAAAAATCCCCCTCCGGAGCACCGGAGCTTTCCCTTCGTGCAGCACAGCGGGATTTCCGCCTGGACCCGGGAAACGGGATCCGCTCGGGCAGCGGCACCCTGAGGAGCCCAAACCAAGGGGGGAAAAACCCTGCTGCCGCGACGCTCACGTTTTCCTATGATTCTGTTGAGGATCGTCTGCAGCTCTTTAACGCTGATTTCCATATCCTGGAAAGGAGAAAAATCCCAGCATTTTCCTCCGAATCCCACCCCAGACCCCAGCAGATCGATGCGGCCGTCCCGCGCGGATCTTACCGGCCCCGCCAGCTGCTTGAAGAGTTGCTTGAAGTTGTCATCGATCTCGCTCTCGGAAAGCACTTTCTGAGGAGGGAAAAAAAAACATCGGAATGGGGAAGGGGGCTCCGCCGCAGCGCATCCCTGCTCGGCCTCCCTCCGCGGAGCCCACCTCGTCCGGCAGCGTGGCCTGAATCTGGTCATCCATTTCCCTGCGGAGCGACAAATGGATTGGGAACGCAAGGGAAGGGCCATTGCCGCGTTGTCGGCGCTAACAAGGGGGTCGGCGCTAACGAGGGAGCCCTCGGCGGGGGGGGGGGAACGCCGAGGCGAGACTCACTCGGTGCCGGCTTTCTTCTCGGAGAAGACGCGGAGGACGAAGTCGCCCTCCTTGTTGGGCTCGAAGGTGGACGGCACCACGATGTACTCGCCCGGCGGCAGCCGGAAGCGGGTGCTCACTTCCCGCAGGTTGATGAACTGCTCCGAGCGTGCGCGCGAGGCATTGGCCAGGAAGAAATCCCGCTTCAGGTGGACGCCCGATTTGCCCACGTACTGCCAAAAAAAAAAAAGGGATAAAAAACCCCGGCGCCCCCCCCGTGACGCCGAAACGTTTCCTTTTTCACCTCTCCGAAGGCGGCGGCTGCCGCGCTCCGAACGCCCCGCGGCGCCGCGGCACCTCCGTACCCACCTCGGGGGGGACCTGCGGGGAGAGGAGGCGAGCGGTGAGGGCGCGGCGGCCCCCCACGGCACGGTGCGGCGCGGGGCTGGGCGCCCCCCTCCCCAGGCTGGTACCTCGTAGACGGCGAAGCCGATGGTCTCCATGTCCTTGCCGTAGCGGCGTTCCCTGCGCCGGTGCTTCTGCATGAGCGCCAGCAGGAAGCTGCAGCCGGGCTCGCGCCCGCGGCTGTCGTCGCCCTCGTCGTCGGCCTCCTCCAGGTGGATTTTGAACTGCGGGTTGATCCAGAAGGTGGCTGGGAAAAAAACAGCAAAAAAAAGGAAGAAAAAACAGAGTTCGATTCGCACCCCGATTTTAAATTTGAGGCCTCGGAACGCTTTCCGGAAGCGCCCGTACCCGGATAATTCCGGCAGCCCCCGGCGGTGCTGCCGCGTCGCCACGTGCCGTCGTAGAGCTTCGTGTTCCACTTGCGGAACTTGTGGGATTTCAGGGCATCCGGGGTGAGGTTGCAGATCTCCAGGCGGGTGAATTCCCGCAGGAAATCCCGGAAAGACATCCTGCCCGGGGAAGGGAGGGGAGGGGGCTCAGCCACGGAAGTTTCCGTCGGCCCCAAATATTTTCCCGCCACCCCGGCGCTTACCAGAACTCGCCGTCCTCCATCTTCACCATCAGCTGCTGCCTCAGCGCCGGCTCCACCGCGTTCCACTCCGACGAGCTGCGGTGGCAAAACGAACTCAACCCAGGTCGGGGCCCCCGAAGGGCGCAGGGCCGCAGCCGCTCGTTTAATTACCGCCCTTAACGAAGGCCCGCGGCGGCGCTTACTTGTCGCTCCAGGGGCCCGTCCACTCCACTTCCCCCCAGGGGTTGCGCATGCGGATGAGGCCCAGGGATTGGCCGCGGTAGTTGATCTGCGGAACGTCGCTGTCAGACGCGGCAGCGCCCGGCGGGTTTCTTGTCCCACCCACCAAAAAATTGGGGTTTCCCCCCCAAAAAATTGTTTCTCCCCCCCCCAAAAATCGGGGTTTTCCCCCCAAAAATCGAGCCTCACCTGCTTGGCCCCCGTCACCGAGTAGGCGTGCCCCTTCACCAGCTTCTTGAACGTCACCGCTTCCATGTCGAAGGCGCTCGTTATCTAGGAGGAAAACGAGGCTGCGTTCAAGGCGGCCGGTCGCCCGCGCGATCCCACTGGCCGGAATCACCGCCGAACCGTTGGATTTTCCCCCGTCGGCGTCCGCCGAGGGGGGCGGGAGATCCGCAGCCGGCGGGACTCACGTCGATGGAGCAGCCGAGCAGGGAGCCCCGCTCCAGGGCTTTGAGGATGATCTGGAAGAGGTCGCTGGGGGGCTGGCGCAGGTCGAACCACTCGGTGACGCCGCCGGTGAAGTCCTCGAAGCCTTCCGAGGTGCTGCCGCCCGACAGCGCCTCGTAGCAGCCATTCACCCTGCGGGAGAGCCGCCGGGATCAGCGTTTTGCCGGTGTTTTCCCCCAAAAAATTCCGGGCGGAGTGCGGCGCGTACTTGGCGTAGGCTTTTTCCAGCAGGGCGCTCCAGAACTCGGTGCCCTCGGCCGAGTGCACGAAGAGCAGCTTGCCGTCCTTGGTGGGCAGGTAGTCGTCCACCACCACGTCCAGCCATTCCCCGAACTGCCAGATCTGCCGGGAGAGAGGCCGGATCCTCGGCGCCAGGAAGGGAGCGAGCGAGTGGGATCCCAAAAGGAGTCTCAGCTCGCCCCGCTCCGGCTCGGAAACACTGCTGGGACGGGGATCTGGCGCGAACGAACACGGAACCAGGCGCGACAGTGGGATCGCACCACTAGGATCCCCGGAGCCGGGCACCACAGTGGGATCGCATCCTTAGGATCCCCGGAGTGCCACAACCTGCTTCCCTTTCTCCCCCTTCTCCGGGGAGCAGCGTTTTTGAGGAGAAACGAGCCCGTTTATGGCCCAGCTGCCTTAGCCCAGCCCTCGGAGGAACCATTCCCAGCAGGGCCGTGCCCAGCGGCGTTCCCCATCACAGCGCCATTCCGGGAGCGCGGCTCGGCCCCCATCCACGGCCGCTACTGCATTCCCAGCTGGGGCAGCCCCTCTGGAAGCTTTCGGCTCACCTGGAAGTGGAAGATGCCGGCGTAGCCGTGCTGGAAGCTCTGCCCGTGCGGCACCACGCGGTGCAGGATGGTGTCGTTGAGCGTCAGCGAGGCGATGGCGGCCAGCAGCCAGCAGTCGCCTGCGGGGAGGAAGCGGTGAGACCGGCTCCGGAGGAACCGTCCCGCTCCGAAACTGCTGCCAGCAAGGAAAGCGCCGGCTCGGAGGATCCAGGGGGAAAATCTCCGCGGCGCTCCCTACCCAGCGCTCCCTGGCAGATGTCCGTGCGCGTGGCTCCGTCCACGATGAACTGCGGGCGCGGACACAGCTCCTGCAAGGCGGAAACGTTCCCGATGACGGGAAAAATGGCCCAAACCGCTGCTATCGGGGGCCCCCCGACCCGATCCTGCGACGGGGATCCCTCTCCGAACCGCCTCCGCGCCCCGCATGCCCTTCCTGCTTCCGCGCCGGCCTGGGAGGGTTTTATGAGGCCGGCGCCCAGATAATGATCATCGAGTTCCCGGATCCCTTATCGCCCCGACCATCGGCCGAGTCCAGGACTGAAACCAACGCCCCCAGCGCCATCCTCCGAGTTATTATCCACCACCAGGAGCCCCAAACTCGCCCTAATCTCCCTGGAATCACCAAAACCTCCAGCACCATCCTCTGAGTTATCGTTATCCACGACCAGGAGCCTCCAACTTGCCGAAGTACCAAAAGCCCCAGCGCCGCCCTCAAAATTATTATCTGCCATCAGGAGATGCAAACTCGCCCTGATCTCACCGGAATCACCAAAACCCCAGTGCCGTTCTCCAAGTTATTATCACCCACCGAAACCGGGAGCCCTAAACTCGCCGGAATCACCAAAACCCCCAGCGCTGTCCTCAAAATTATTATTACCCACAACTAGAAGCCCCAAACTTGCCCTAATCTCACCGGAATCACCAAAACCCCAGTGCCGCCCTCAAAATTATTATTATCCAGCACCGGGAGCCAAAAACTCGCCCTCATCTCCCCGCAACCACGGCGATTATTCACCCGCTCGACCCAAGCCGCCACACAGCTCCACTCCGCACAGGGACGGTTAATTAACCAGGAAAACGGTGAGCCAGATTCCCTTTTTTTCCCCCCCTTTTTTCCCTGCTGCCGGCAGCGGCACGCTCCGCTCACCGAGGGCCTCTTCCACTTGACGCCGGCGGTCTTGGCGGAGTTGGGGCCCAGCTCCTTGAAGCCGAGCGAGGCGGCGTGCGGTGGGAAGGCGTCGTCGCGGAAGAGGGCGCCGCGCTGCAGGCAGCCGGCGCGCAGCCCCTCGAAGTCCTGCCCCAGGTACTTGACGGCGTTCTCGTGCCGCCCCAGGCCCAGCTCCTTGGCGCGCTGCTTCCGCACCTGCGCCGAGACGCCCGTGCTGTACACCGGCACGATGAGCTCCTCCGCCATCGCCGCTCTCCCGCCTGGAAAAGGAGGGGGGAAAAAAAAGACGTTGAGTCGGGGGATTTTGGATTCGGGTCGGTTTTGGGGTCAGCAAGGCTCCCGCAGTTGTGTTCTGCAAGAGCTGCGCGCGCTGTGCCGCGTTTTGGGTGCGAATACCGTCAACGCGACACGTTAATGCACGGTGAGCTCTTCCACCACCTCCCACTGCTCTCCCACCTGGAAAAGGGGGGGAAAGATGTTAAATGGGGGGATTTTGGAATGGTTTGGGAGGATTCGGGTTGGTTTTGGGGTCGCCAGGACTCCCACCACAGCGTTCCTCAAGCTGCACGTGCGCTGAGCCGCATTTGGGGTGCAAATACCGTCAACACGACACATTAATGCACGGTGAGCTCTTCCACCACCTCCCGCCGCTCTCCCGCCTGGAAAAGGGGGAGAAAAATGTTAAATGGGGGGATTTTGGAATGGTTTGGGAAGGATTCGGGTCTGTTTTGGGGTCAGCAAGGCCCCCGCTGCGGCGTTCCTCAAGCTGCGCATGCCCGTGCCGCGTTCGGAGCACGAACGCCATCAACGCAGCACGATAACGGCGAGGGAAGCAGAGCCAACTCGCTCAGTCGGGAGCGGCCTGGAGCAAAAAAACGGGGCGAAAACCCCCAAAAGCCCCACAGTCCGGTTACATAAATCCGGCGCAGCCCCAGGCGCTGGCCAAGTTTTGCAAATTGACGACAGTCGCATCAAGCGCTTTTGTTTCAAGGAAAAACAACACAACAACGCCCCCGTTTCGGGGTAACGACGCCCGCGTGGGCGGGAAGGCCCCAGTTTCGGCGCAGCGCCGGCCCTAAGCGGGGTGATTCCAGCGGGCCGGAACGCCGAGGCCGGAGGAGAAACGCCTGCGGGCTGGGCCGCAGCTGCTCGCGCCTGCAACCCGAGCGGGGGCCCGGCTCGAAATAGGCTCGTTTAACCCCGCGAGGCGAGCGGGTGCCGAAGCGAGGGCGCGGCGGGCGTGAGGAGAGGCGCCGAACTCCACGCCCGGAGCGGCCCGAATCCGGGCAGAACCGGGGGGAAAAGGACCCCGGAACGGCGGCGGGTGCTGCCCGGGAACAGGTCCTGCGAGTCGGGAGCACGGGGCTGAGTCACGCCTCGCTCCCCCTCTCCGCTCCATTAGCGCCGCGGCCACGCCTGGGCTCCGGGCGCCGACCTCGGGGACACGGCTCCATTTCACCTCTTAATTAGGCACTAATTAACTAGAGGGGTGCGAGGGAGCAGGGGGCGACCCCAACACGGGTGAAATCACCCTGTCCGAAACAGCCTGGTAAAAGTCACCAGCCTCCTCCACCCCCCAGAGGCATTTAAACACCCCCTAAAAAGGCGGCCGGTCCCAAAAGTGCCAAAAATCACCCCAAAAAGTGAGCGGGGGCTCCGCCCCCTCTGTGACAGCCCCCGAGAATGGAGCCGTTAGGGGCACGAGTGACATTCGGGTCATTTTGCTTCGCCCACGGCGCTGTTGGGACATTCCCCCTGTTAGCAAGCTCTCGTTCCCTGTTAACGAGCTTTCTCCTCGCCCGCTCAGGGCCTGCGGGCATCCAAAAGCGACTCCGCTTCCGGGAGAGAGACAGGGAGCGTTCGGGAAACGCGCTGGGAAAAAACCTCACATTTGCAGGTTTTGCCCCGCACAGAGGCGCGAAACGTCGATATTCAGTATCCGCCGCCGCAGCGGCGGCTCCGAGCGGGGAAGGGGCGCGCGAGGGGCTTCGTTTTGTGGGCGGAAAGGGAAAAATTTGTGGAGCTTGCGGCTCCCTGGCTCCGGTTGGGAGAGGGGGAAGCCGGTTTTTCCGGGGTGCGGGCAGGTGCAGTGGAACGGGCACCTTGGTGCTGAGTTTTCCCCCCTCCTTCGGGCCTAGCGCAGGCAAGGAAAAATAATAATAATATTAATGCATGTGCCAAGAAAAGAGAGAAAGACGTAGGATTTTGAGCAGAAACAGCCTCATTTGGGGGCTTTTAGTTCCTTGTATGGTTACAAGCAGGGGTAGCACAGCCCCAAGTCCGTAGCGGGGCAGCGGGGGGGATTCCCGACCTTTCCTCAGCCGCGGGAACGGGGGGAAAAATGGGGGAAGAAAAGGGGGTTTTGGTCCCCCCTCCGCCACGAAGGGGACGGGGAGCCGCGTAAGCACTTCCCGGGCAAAACCGGCACCAAGGTGGCAAGAGGGGGAAGTGGCGCCCCGCTCCGTCACCTCCCGAACGGCATCGCTCCCCGCTCTCCCCCCTGCGCCGAGCACCGCTCTTCCGCCCGGATCCGGGAGCGGAACGGCGGAGGGGGGGACGGACGTACCTCTCCGGGGTCGGGGTCCGAAACTCGCCGCCTTTGGGCAAAAAAAAAAGTCTTTCCTTGAGCAGGAAGGCGAGGCCGGAGCGTAACCCCCCTCCCCGCGCCCGCAGACTCCTCCCTGCGCGACTCCTCCCTCGGAGCTGGCGGGAGGGGAAAAAGTTCCGATAAAAACGCCCGGAGGAAGCGTTCGGGGGGCCCTGGGCGGGAGACGGGAGCCCCCGGAGCGCCGCTCGGCTTCGCCGCCGTCGGGGTGGCTCCTCCCGCGCTCCCGTCTCCTCCTCCTCCGGCAGCTGCGGGTTTTTCTCCGCATTGCAACAGCCTTCCCAGTTTTCCCCCTCCCTTCCTCCCTCCGCAGGGCGGATTCGCACACGAGAGGGGGATTTAGAGGCCGCTTGCCTCCTTCCCGCGTGCGAGGGGGCTCGGCGAGGCCGCTCCCTACCTGGGCGCGGGCTCCGGGTTTGTCCCACCGCTCGCGGCCGCTCTGGAGGGAGAGGGGGGAGGAAAAAAAAGGAAAACCACTGGGGGTTATGGAGGGGGCACGAGGGGCAGCCGGCACCACCGGAGGCCCCTGGAGCACTGCCGGCTCCCCGCGGGCACTGCCAAGGGACATGGCCTCCTCCTTCCCCATTTCGGAGGGACACGGGAAACCGGGCAGCGGCTGCGGAGTGAAAAAAGCGCAGTTACGCCACAAATCTGAAATTCAAAGATTCACAAATCCGAAGTTTTCCCTCTTCCCCCACTGAGCTTTTTTCGGGAGGGGGGGAACTGCTAACCCCCCCCCCCCCTCAGTTTGGCTAAAGCATCGTGCCAGATCCCTTCCCACCCTCAAGGAATCCCTGCTCCTGGCGCAAAACGCCTCCGGCACTCACCCTGGATTTAAGCGCAGGAATTGGGGCGGAAGCCGAGCCGGTAGCTTTTCCCGGACGCTTTTATTAGTGTTTCCCAGCGATTTCCACACAAATACACCGTCTTTATTTCTTTTCCCCCCTTTTCCGCACACACACACACACAAGGCACATCCGCATCACCGCATCAGCGGGAATAATTACGCTTAAATACTTCGTATCTCCCGTTTGTCCCGTTCGCGCAGCCGGAGCAAGTCCGTAAAGTGCTTGAGAGAGAAAAACAACCACGAACGCAGAAGTTCTGCGAACAGAACGAGGAGGTTCGGCGCCGAGCGCAGCTCCGTCGGATCCGGCCAGGCCGGCGGCGTCATCCCACGGAGGGCCAGGGGAGGACGGTGCCCTGGCGCTCGGCATCGGGCTCCCGCAGGACTGCGGAGGAGAGAGGCGGCACGTCAGCGGGCACCGGCACGTCCCAGCTCCGGGACGAGGCACCGGCTTTCCTGGGGTTTGACCCGCCGCGGGCGGAAACTGAGCCATTTAGGGCAACTTTTACCAACAAAAATAGAGGGAAAATGTCTGTGGGGAGGGAAAAATGGACAAAGAGGCCCCTAAACACATAGTTAAAACCCTCCGGAAGAGCGATTCAGCCCCATTTGCTGAGCAGAGGCGATTTTTGAGTTGAAAAAAGACTAAATATTGACCGCGCTGCAAGCGACCGGCAGGGAAAACCGGCGCGGGATAGCGCCCGGACCCCGTTCAGGCCCGTCGCGCGGCTCGGGCCTCGTTAATCAGCCCGGGAGCCTCGGCCTAACGAGGGGGGCGGCGCGGCCCTACTCACTCTGCAGGCGGTAGGCGGCCACGGGGCGCAGCGTCACTTTGGGCGGGAGGATCAGCAAGTCGCGAGGCCAGGCGGCAGGCGGCGGGGGGGCGGCCGGCGCGGCGCCATCTTCCTCCTCCTCCTCCTCCTCCTCTTCCTCGTCGGCGGAGGAGGGCAGCTCGCAGGCGCAGAGGGGGCAGCTCGGAGGGGTGACGCCGGGGCCGCGGGGGAAAAAGTCCTTCTCGTCCTTCGTGTAGCTCCTCGTGGCCCCGCTGTGGTGGAAAGGCCGCTCCCGCAGCCAGGCCCAGTGCGACGGCTCCTTCGCCATGATCTGCGAGTGCCGGAGAGCCGCAGTCAGGACAAAAAAATAAATAAATCCGCGGATTTTTGTGACCGGAACGGCGTTAAAAGCTCCCATGGGAAGCACATCTAGCCGCTCCGGAAGGTCTCCAACCACAGCGGAGGCTTCCTGCGGCTGAGAAAGCCGGAGGTGCCGGGACCACCCCTCGTTTCACGGCTTTCTCCTGTGGATTTGCCACCAGTGGCCGGATTCGGGGAGTTTGGGAAAAATCGGTGTTAGAGCTGGAAAGCAGCAAATCTTGAAGAGCAGGTACCAATTCTGAGTTGAGAAAACGAGAATCCGCCACCGGCCGCAAGCCAAAACCCGAAATCCAACCTCGCAGTCGGAGCTGAATCTCCTTCTCTCAACTATCATCTTATTTTAGGGTCTTAACCGAGTTCCCCAACACCGAAGTTTTTTCCCCTCAGATTTCCGCGCCGGATATCCGCCCCCCCAACCCCGACCCCCTCCCCGTGCCGAGGGCCGGGCCCGACCTCGTCGCAGCAGTGCCGGCTGACGACAGCCCTGTAGTTCATTTTGGCCCAGAAGTCGTCGCGCAGCTTGAGGAACTGGGGGAAGAGCTGCCGCCAGTTGGCGCCGAGGGCCCAGGGGAAGATCTCGTACTTGTACTCCTCCTCGTCTTCCTCCATGTCGTTAGCAAGGTACCTGCGGCGGGCAAGGGGGTGGGGTGGGGGGGGGGGGGCGAAGGTTTCGGGAGGAAAGACGGGGGGTGAAGGCGATTGAGAGCAGGGCGAAGGCATCGTCAGGCTCCCGCCGGGTTAACGCGGGATTTTGAAGCGCCGGGGGTTGAATCCGCCGGAGTTGGGGTTGCCGCGGGCGCGCGGGGGGCGGGCGAGGACTCACAGCGCAGCGAAGAGGTTCATCCTGGTGTACTCGCTGGTGGGCAGGCCAGCGCGCTTGAAGTACGTCAGCACCATCGCTAGAAGATACTAGGGAAGAAGGAAGCAGCGGCTTTAGCGCAAAGGGGGTCTGATTTGGGGAGAAAAGCAGCAAAAATACATATATATATAAATAAAAAAGCCAGCGCGAGGGACAGAGGAACTTCACTGCAGGAACACGCAGGAGGTGACACTGGTCGCGCTCCCCCATAATTCAGAGTTTATGGGAATGGAGCAAACGGGACCACAGGCTTTTTTTCCCCCCAAAACGAGCTAACGCTGGGGTTGGCAGCACCCCGCTTACGGAACCTGCCGTGGGGACCGACCTTATCCGAAATCCGGTAGCACACGTCCATCGACAGGAACTCCTGAATCACGTCGTCTTCTGCAAGAGACGGAAAAGGCAAAGGGCTCGGGTGCGCTGCCTCCTTGCGCAGGAAAAAAAACACGGGAATAATTCCGCTTTTTTTTTTTTAAACCATTACAGGGCAATTTTTTTCCCGGCACGAAGCCCGGAGCGCCGGCTCTTACCCAGGAGGTTGAAGAAGGCTTCGCGCTCTTCCCGGAGGAGGTGGAAGGGTGGCCGGGGCGCGCCGCGCGGCGCCGCCAGGGAAGGCTCTCTCTCAGGGATTGGTGTCCGGCCGCCCGCTCCGGCCCCCTTGGCACTGCCGCCGCCGTGGTGGGGCCTCCCGCTGCCCGGCTTCACCCCGGGGGTGACCGCAGAGGGGAGGGGGGAGACGCTCTGGGTGTGCTTCATCTCCACGACGGATGGAGGAGGAGGAGGAGGAGGCAGCTCGGTGCTGTCCTGCGAGGGACGAGAGAGGACGACGGGATGGCGAGCGGCTCGCCGGGGCGCGCAGCCAGGGGAACGCCTTCGCCCCAGCCCGGAGACGTGGTGATACCCCCTTTGCCCCGGCAGCCTCCGGAAGGGGAAACATCTCTTCTCCCCTCAAAAGCTCCAACTTCCCCCCAAAAAACAGGTTGACCATCAAATCCAAACGAGCTGAAAGAGGAAAATGTGAAACTTGGAGGGGTATTTTAGATCCAAGCACAAAATTGAGGGTTTTTAAGCGCTCGTTTTACCAGAAAGCTTCTACTTTCAGAAGCTTTCGGAGGACCGGGCCGGTAACAGCATCCTGGCAGCCTCCAGGGAGAGAGAAGCTGCTTTTAATCACACCAAGAAACCAAGTTATTCGGAATCGGCTCGAGGAGACGGTCAGGGCAGTTCAGTGAGCCCTGACGAAGCGAGAAAATCACAGCCCCTCTGCTGGCCTTTAGAAGCCACTACCGCTCGGCACGTCCCGATCTGCATCCTCGTTATTCCCCGCCGGGTTTCGGCCCCTGCCGAGCGCTTCGGACCGCGCGAAACCCTCGCTTTTTCCTCGGTTTTTAGTAACCCCGGACAAGCCGGGCAGGTAGGGCAGCTTCGCCCCGCCTTTCACGGGATAACGAGGGCGACCTTTAGGAGAACTGCAGCAGACTCACTGCAAAGCCGCAGGTAAATCACCGCTGACCTGTTTTTCTCCCTCCTTTTGAAGCGCTCCGTCGCTATTTAATATTCCCACACAGCTGCTGTTTTAAGTATTTTAGGACAAGGAGTAGGCGCTAAGACTGAAAAAAGCATCCGTCATTTCAACAAACCTCGATCTTAACCTCATTCCTATTCCCCGCCACAAGAACGCCGCAGAAATACCCTTCCCTAGCCCCAAAACAGATGGGCCGCTTGAATAAATACAAAACGCTCTCAGGCTTGCCAGGGCCAAGAGAACAGGTTTATTTTGTTTTTTCCTAAACCAAGGCTTTCCGATAGGTTTTACGATGCTTAATTTGGTCTTCCCCATCCAAAACGCTCTCTGGGCAACTCTGACAAACGCCGCTTCGCCTCACTGATCTCGGCCGTTCAGGCAACCCTCTCCTTGGTTTAAAGCCAGTGTCTAAACGCGCTGTTCCGGTGCCTGAACAAAACGACGTTTTTGCTCACCTCTATTTAGCAATTCAGGTGTTTTTCCCCCCCCATTTTTAAGCAGCTGCATCAGAAGAGGCAACGAGAACACATCTACTTACTAGAACCCGGATCTTGCGGGAGGAAGGGAAACGCACACAGTCAGGTGAAATATCGGAGTCGCTTCTATGAACCAGCCCTCCCCGCACCGCTGACACGCGCGTTGTTTTCTAAAGAGCGCCTTAAATGACTCAAAAGCCACTCGCCGAGATAATTAGAGCTGCAATTGTCAAGAGAGACCTTTTTCATCACCGGAGGAGTTCCTCGCTTCGAAATCCGATCTCCTTGCTGTGGGTTGCAGAGCTGCGGCATCTCTCCCATCTCCCCGCTCCCCGTTTTTAACCTCTGGAGAAGCATCATTCACATCGAGGCAGCCAAGCGATCCCCAAAACGATATTTTCCCTCCCCACGTGGCAGCCGGTTTATCCGATCCCTTTATAACCAACACGAGGAAAAACTGAGGGAAACCCAACCCCTGAGGGACTCGCAGGATTTCGGTTTATACCTGCGGTCAGAGCCTGCGAAGGGTCAAAAAAGAGCAGTTTGGGGTTAGAGCGGCTCCTCCTGTCTCAGCGTAAAAGGGGGAAATCAGGGCAACAGATCAACTCTGAGGAAAAAAGGCTTGTTTTCAAGAAAAGCCAGAAAATACCTTGTCGCCTTGTAGATGAAAGCCTCCATAGCAACCAGATAAAACACAGAAATAATCCGGGAGAACTACAGGATTAGTCTCAACTTCCTTGCTCTGTTTTCTTACCTTTCCCAAGCACCCAACTTCGAGCAAACCAGCCCCCTCAGCTCCCATGAGCTTTTAGCGACACTAGGGAAAAATGTGGGGCAGATCTGTGCCAACATGGGGAATGGTGGATTTTGGTTAAGGAGGAAGTTTAACCCTGAGCTGAAAGGCTGCGTGGGTCTTCGCTGTGTGCGGAGGGTATTTTTACCTGCCGGGGAGGGCACAGGTGCTGCTGGAGGCAAGTTTCCCTCGCCCGGCTGGTTTGCAGCCTCATCCTGCCTCAGTTTTATAAACAAGCACCAGTCTTTGGTGCTTTGTGGTGGTTTTCCTGCTTGCTTGAAGAGGTCCTGCCAGCCTCAGAGCTTTGACGCTCCGTGAAAGAGGACGAGTCGCACCCTCGCGACCCCACACCGATGCTAAGAAAGGGGACAAACAACTTCCCCGCAAGCTATCGGGGGGAAAAAAAAGAGATTTCACGCCATATTTCTCCTCTGCATCTCAGGGCACTTCGGCACAGTTATTGCAATCCCCCGTGGCTGGGTTTGCCACTGTCTTGGGGCAAAGACATCGTAGCAGAAAGGATTTCCTCATGACCCACAAGAAGGGGGTGCTTTTACCTGCATCCTGGGGCTTCCCCCCACCTGATAGGGCTCAGGCTTTCACCGGTGAGGAGAAGGATACGGTCCCCACCTCTATCCTTCTTCACGAGATATTTTCCAGCCCAACAGGAGGGCTGTGTTTGCCGGGATTAAGAGGCAACAAAACCTCAGCACATGGGGATTTGGGGGGAAAAGACGTCGACGGAGCCAGACCACCCACACAGCCAGATTCATCTCTCCCCCTCCACCTTAAAACCCACTCAGGCCACTGCTCCCTTCACCACAGGTACAAACCACCAGAAATCATCCTGTTGCGCTGCTCCCCCCCACAGCAGGGGGGGGTCACAGGGCTCTTTTTGCCTCGCAGCACCCGGGGCTCGACCCCTTTCCCCTCGCCAGGGGGGAAGAGGGTAAGTTTACCTCATGGAGGGCCCCTTTTCCTCTCATGGAGGAAGAGAGAGGGGGGAAGAAAATCACTCAGAAGGCGATGGCGGGGCCCCCCTCAGCGCGCGCCGGCGCCTCACGGCCCCTAGAGGGCGCGCGCGCCCCCAACGGCTTTTCCCGCCTTTCCTCCCCCACCCCCGTCACGCGCGCGCCGCCCCCCCTCACCTGAGCAGAGCGCGCGGGCGGCGCGGGCGCCGCCGGTCACGAGGGCGTGGAGAAAAGGAGGAGGAGGAGATACTGAGCTGACCCCGCCCCTCCCGCCGGCCGCGCCTTCTATAGGCTGCGGGCGGGCGGCGCCCGGCCAATCAGAGGAAGGGCCCGCCTCCTCCTCCTCCTCCCTCCCGAGGGGCGGAAACGCCGCTGTCCGTCACCGCCGGGGAGGCGGGACTTGCGGGCGGCGCCAGCCAACCAGAGGAGGGGGGCGGTGGGGAGGGCGTTGCTGATAGGCTGGGCGGGGCTGGCGGGGGCGGGTGTTTATTGTAGGGTCGCCCGTAAACAGAGGGTGTGTTTTGTGGCACGTAGCGAGTTTAATGTTTTTCTGGGGGGACGTTTTGAGGAAACGGGGGTGGACACAGCGCTGCGAAGAGGACGCGTATCCATAGGGTAGGGGTATATAGCCTGCGTAGGGGTATATAGGGTGTTATAGGCAAACACGACCAATTGGTTTGCATAAAATCTACTTTAATGGAATAATTGAACAAGTTACAAGTAAGCAAAACAGCGCTGGGCGGCCGGGGGAATCTCCTGCTCCACCAACGGCGCGCGCAATCCCCCCCTCACAGTCTCCTTATATGCAATTCCAGCTCCAGGTATATGTGGCACTTCCTGTAACTTCTGCGGTTGCGCCGGCTGTTGCTAGGGGGTCTTCTTCAGCCCTCTGCATTGTGAGTGGTGACCCTCAGGTCACGCATATATTTTACAACTTTCGAAGTCATGCTATATTTCACAGTTGTGTGACATCGCCATCACCATATTAGGCTATCTAAACTAACATTGCCGCTTCGCTAGCTCACCTCCCTTATCTCAGGCAGGGTACATGCCCCCACCACAGGATGTAGGATGTTCCCACGGATGTTCCCAAGGCTGTTTCTTACTTTGATGTAACCAATTAGCACACATCACAGTCCAGGATGTTTCAAGGCTGTTTCTCAATTTGATGTAACAAATTAGCACATATCACATAGGGTGCGTAAATGGGTGAAAATAGTCCAATTTGGAGGTTTGGGGGCAGAAATCCGCAGCTGCCGCGGCCGCGGCCACCGACAGCCCCGCCCTCGCCCCTCAGGCGGCCACAAACGAGCTGAAACCGTGAGAACGAACACAACTCATCACCCTCCCGGGGGGGGGGCCTGCCGCCCCTCCCCTAGCAACAGCTGCCCCGCCCCCTCATTGGCCAGCGCGGCGCCGAGGGTGGCTTTTCTTTTTCTGATTGGAGGAGCGCCGCGCGGGCTGGCCAATGGGAGGGAGCCACGGGACCCTTGCTGCTCCCGCCCCTCGTCCCGGGAGCGGCACGGCGGCCGAGGCCGCGGGGCGGCTTGGGCCGTACCACCTGCGGGGCGGCGGAGGGGGGAGTCCGGCGGGGGGGAGGCGGCGTTTCCGGGGCCACCGCGGCCCGGGAAGGGGGAGCAGACGGCGAAAGGGGGGAGAGGGCGACCTCCGCCTTGAGGAGAAACCATTAGCGGGAGAGCGGAGGGGGGAAAGCGAGGGAAGTGCCCCCCACTCCCGCTTGGCTCCCCCCCCCCCGCGCAGAGCCGCCGCCGGCGGGGGGCGCGCGCGGGTGGTACAGCCCGGGCGGAAGTGAGGTGTCGCGCTGTGAGGGATTTCCGGCGAAGGGGGAGGAACGGTCTGAGGCGGTGGGCGCAGCGGCGGCAGCGGCGGCGGGGCCCGA
Organism: Apteryx mantelli; assembly: GCF_036417845.1. NCBI lineage: Eukaryota > Metazoa > Chordata > Aves > Apterygiformes > Apterygidae > Apteryx > Apteryx mantelli. The sequence continues at coordinate 381,441 of NC_090014.1, forward strand.
TCCGCGTGAGTGCGGGGAGGGGGGGAACGGGGGACACCGGGGGGGGGTAAGGGGGGGGACAGGGTTGGGGGGGGGCTGAGGCCTGACAGGGACCGAGACTTGGGGTGGGGGGCGGGGACCGAGGACGTGCGGGAGGGAAATGGGTGACGTTTTTGGGGAGGCGACCGAGGATGTGGGGGGGACCCGGGGCCTGGGGGGCACCTCGGGGGCCGGGGGATGTGCGGAGGGACTGGGGGGGGCACTTAGGGGGACAGGGCCCAGGAGGAGGGAGCTGGGGGGCACCTGGGGGGGGGTAGAGGGCGTGAGAGGGGACATAGGGGGCACCTGGGGGAGGGCAGGAGACAAGCGGAGACAGCTGGGGGGGCACCTAGGGGAACAAGGGACATGAAGAGGGAGCTGGGGGGGGGCCTGGGTGATTGGGGGCCTGGGTGATTGGGGACATTAGAGGGGACATAGGGGGCACCTAGGGGGGACAGGGGAGGTGAGAGGGGACATAGGGGGCACCTAGGGGGGACAGGGGAGGTGAGAGGGGACATAGGGGGCATCTGGGGGGGCAGGGGAGGTGAGAGGGGACATAGGGGGCACCTAGGGGGGACAGGGGAGGTGAGAGGGGACATAGGGGGCACCTAGGGGGGACAGGGGAGGTGAGGGACATAGGGGGCACCTAGGGGGGACAGGGGAGGTGAGAGGGGACATAGGGGGCACCTAGGGGGGACAGGGGAGGTGAGAGGGGACATAGGGGGCATCTGGGGGGGCAGGGGAGGTGAGAGGGGACATAGGGGGCACCTGGGGGATTGGGGACATTAGAGGGGACATAGGGGGCACCTGGGGGGCAGGGGAGGTGAGGGGGGACATAGGGAGCACCGGGGGGGCAGGGAACACGAGAGGGCACTTGAGGAGGGTACTTGGGGGGGCAGAGGACATCAAGGGGGCGGAGAGGCAGCCGGGGGGGCAGGTGACAGGAGGAGGGACATGGGGGGGCACCTAGGGGAGCCGGGGAGGTAGAAGAAGCAGCTGGGGGGGGCGCTTAGGCGGGCGGGGGACGTTAGGGGGGGCATCGAGGGGAGCAGGAGATGTGAGGAGGGGCGTGGGGGCACCTGGGGGGGCAGGAGACACATGGAGAGAGCTGGGGGGCACCTAGGGGGACAAAGGACACGAAGAGGGACCTGGGGGGGCCTTGGGGGGGTCGGGGATGTTAGAGGGGACATGGGGGGCACCTAGGGTGGCAGGAGAGATGAGGAGGGACCTGGGGGGCGTAAGAGATGTCAAGAGGGAGCGGAGAGGCACTGGGGGGGGCAGGTGACGTGAGGAGGGACCGGGGGGGGGGCAGAGGACGTTGAGAAGAAGCTGGGGGGCCTTTAGGTGGGCAGGGGACATTAGGGACGATGTGGGGGGCACTTGGGGGGGGTAGGAGATGGGAGGAGGGACACGAGGGGCACCTGGGGGGGGCAGGGGACGTTAGGGGGCTATGGGGCGGCACTTAGGTGGGCAGGGACTTGGGGGGGGCACCTGGGGGGCAGAGGGACGTGAGGACAGACCTGGAGAGGCACCTGGGGCACAGGGGACATCAAGAAGGACCGGGGGGGCACCTAGAGGGGTAGAAAATGGGAGGAGGGATGTGGGGGGCACTTGGGGGGGTGCAGGAGGTGTGGGAAGGGATGTGGGGGGCACCTGGGGGGGGGCAAGAGATATGAGAGAGGATTTGGGGGACAGGGAATGTGAAGGGGGCCCAGGTGGGCCCAGGAGAGGGGACAGAGGAGATCGAAGTCGTGGGGGGACATTTGGGGGGGGCAGCGGAAGTGATGGGAGTGACGGAGGGAACGCAGGGAGCGACGGAGGGAACGCAGGGCGGGGGAGGCGGAAGTCGCCTCTAATTTGGGGCTCGAATTCGGCACACGCGGACTCAAAGACGGAATGCGAGGAAAACCGGCGAGGCCTTTGGCACCCCGAAACCGGCAGCCGCCTCTCGGCCCCTCGCATCCGAGCTTCCTCCAGCTCCGCTCCGCCACCGTATTTAGGGCAGGGACGAGCCGGCGCCGAACGGGATTTGTGGCCGGCCTCGTTGCTGAAATCCTTTTGGGAGAGGGAGGCTCTGACGGGAGCCGAGCTGCCGGCGAAACACTCCTTTCCTTGTGCTGCACGGCGGCTCGGAGGGGCTCCGCTTGCCGTCGGGGCTCTTCCCTTCGGGAATCAGCTGCGGATTGAAAAAAGCGGCTGTAGTTGGGTAGCATCAGTGTTTTCTGGGTGTTGTTTTCCCCGTTCGGCTCTGTCCCGCTCCGGCTTGGCTTGGAAACGAGGCACAGATAAAACCAGTGGGGCCGCGCGAGGATTCGGAGGAGCCTCCCTCGGCCCCTGCTGCTCCGTAAGCTGTGAAACGCCGGCTCCGAGCGCCGATCCGGCACGGCGCTCCGCTTTTGGGCCCCGAAACCCGGCGGCAGCAAGACGGATCGGGAGATTCGTGGCTCGGACGAGAGGATTTGCAGGATTAAACCCGGCTGAGCCCGGAATTTAACACCCGCCCTGCCCGCGAAGAGCCGGGCGGATCACAGTGGCCGTTTAAACCCCCCCGACCTCGCGCCGCGTCGCTCGCCACTTCGCCAAAAAGCCTTTTCCGCCGCGTCGCGACGGTTTTTTTTTGCCCTTTCCCCTTGCGTTTGCGCTCAGATCCGCCGCGCTCCTTCCGCCCGCAGGTCGCCGGGGCCGGGGAGATGTTCCGCACGGCGGTCATGATGGCCTCGAGCCTGGCGCTGACGACGGCCGTCGTGGCTCACGCCTACTACCTGAAGCACCAGTTCTACCCCACCGTGGTTTACCTCACCAAATCCAGCCCCAGCATGGCCGTAAGTACGGGCGGGGGGGGCCGCAGCGGAGCCGCCGTTCTCCGAAAGCCCAGAGGATTCCTGCCAGGACGAGTGGCGGCGTCTTTTCCGCCCGCTTTCTGCCTCCTCTCCCGCTCGTTCGCCTCCGCGCGGGGGATATCAAACCGTTTCGTTTCCCCGCCCGTCCCGGAGCCGCGTCTCGGCTTTGGCCCGGAGGAAACTCTCTCTAACGGCCTCGAATCTTTTTTGGGGGGCGGCGGGTGATTAGTCCTAACGGCTCTGGCTGCTTTCTGAGGCCGGGGCCTCCGTCGTCCGCGGGGAAACGAACCTCGGAGCCCCCTCGCCGGGCTGCTTCACGGTGCCAAGATGAGTCACGCCGGGCCCTGAACGGCGCCGGGAGGCTTTCGCTCGCCCTCACTTCTGCTTTCCGTCTCCCCGGAGGCCGCTGACCGAAACGGATCTTTCCGCTTGGCAGCACTTGCTGAAAACGGTGACCCTCGGGGGTGAACCGCTCGCCCCGCAGCGACGGGCGCCTGCGCCGAAGCCTCGCGGGGCCGCGCCAATCCGTGTGCCGCGCTCGGAGAGGGTGGGAACGCGGCAGCGCCGCTGCTTCTCGGCCCTTTCGCCCACACTGGAGGCACTGGAAACGGGGCTGGGGAAGGGGGGCGAAGGCGCCCGCTCGGCTCTGAGCCGGTTCCCGGCTGCCTCTTCCGAATTAGGCTCCTTCCAGACCCCAAACGTGGCTTTTCCCAGCGTTTTTTAGCGGCGACCCGGCTGTCTCCGCGCGGCGCAGGTGGAGCAGACCGCGTCCGTGGGTGCTGCGGTGCGAAACGCGCCCCGCGGGCTGCCTGCCGGTGAGCTCTTCCCCTCCCTTTCCCGCAGGTTCTCTACATCCAGGCTTTCGTGCTGGTTTTCCTGCTGGGCAAATTTATGGGCAAGGTGTTTTTCGGGCAGCTGCGGGCAGCGGAAATGGAGGTGAGCGCCAGGGAGGAGGCGGCCGGCTCCGACGCTCGAGCCGCTCTCCGCGGAATCGCAGCGGGGAATCGGTTAATCCTAAAAAATCCACGCCGGGAAGACGCTTGGGGAGGGGGGAGTGGATCCATCGCTGGCCTTAAACGCAGCCGTCCGCCTTCCCGCTCGGGGAGCGCTTTCCTCGCCGGTTTGCGGATGCCGCGGGGATAAAGGCCGCGGGGAAGAGGCGACGCAGCAGCTCTCGAAGGGGGGGTTTAAGCTTTTTGCCGAGCCGGAGAAGCCTCGGATTCGATCTCGGGCTCCCGAATCGGAGCCGGGGGCCGCGGGGAAGGGAGGCCGCCCGGCGAGCTCCCCGCTCTGCCCCGCAGCACCTGCTCGAGCGGTCGTGGTACGCCGTCACGGAGACCTGCCTGGCCTTCACCGTCTTCAGGGACGACTTCAGCCCCCGCTTCGTGGCCCTCTTCACCCTCCTCCTCTTCCTCAAGTGCTTCCACTGGCTGGCCGAGGACCGGGTGGATTTCGTAAGTGCTTCGCGGCCCGCGCGGCGGCTCCTCTCCCGCTCGCGGGAGCCTCGCGGGGGCGAGTGGAGCGGCGCAAAGCCCTTTCGGGGGTCTCAGCTCCGTTTCCGTCCCTCTCCGCAGATGGAGAGGAGCCCGAACATCTCCTGGCTCTTCCATTTCCGCATCGTCTGTGAGTATCTCCGAGTCTCTCCGCCCCGTCTGTCCCCCCCACCCCACCCCGCGTCGGATCCGCTCCCCGGGCAGAGCCGAGCGCCGCGGGCGCGGTTCGCCTTTTCGGCTGCTTCGCGACGCAAACAGGGGCGGCAGCTGGTCAGGAAAGATAATTTCGGCAGGGCCATTTGCATAGGGCCGGGGAAGAGGCGCCGGGGGAAAAGCCTTGTGCAGCCGAGCGTGGGACTGTTGGGGCTCGATAACCTTATCCAAGCGCTGCCGGGGCCTTGCTGCTCCGGAGAATCCCCCACTCCCGGGTTCAGGGAGGCTTTTGGAGCTGGGCAGCAGCTCCCGGGAGCTGAGCGGGGTTGGATTGCCGGGGATTTAACGAGCTCCGCTTTGGCTATGCGAAGAAATATGACCCCGGACCCACAGGAGAATAGCCAGACCCACGGAAAAACAGCCGGACCCGCAGCCAAGTGTGTTCCCACCTCCAGAGCAGGGGGTTTAGAGGGATTGAAAACAGCCGCCGAAGGAATTGGGGGGGATTTAGCCTTAAGGGGAGACGCCGGGGCGGACTTCAGCTGCCCGAAACGTGGCTCGAAGCCGAAGGGAACAAACCGTCCTTCAGACGGAGACACGGAGATGTTTCGAACGAGCGAGCCGGGACATCGGCCTCGTTACAGGGGTGTCCACCGCCAGCGAACGTTTAATTCGTCCCTTAATTCATTTACAAACTGGCTCCCACTGATATTCCTCGAGGGTCGGTCTCCCAAACCCTGGTGCTCTGATGGTGGGAAGCGTTTTGGGATGCGTGGAGCGGTTTGAAGCAGCTTTTTTTTTTTGCTCGGAGGCATCTCTGCCTCCCGTTTCCCCCCAGCTGGGCTTGTTCTCCGCCTTCGCAGCCGTCTCCTGATCTCACTCCCCTTTTCTTTCCTGTTCCCAGCGCTCATGTTTCTGCTGGGGATTCTGGATTTCCTCTTCGTCAGTCACGCGTACCACAGCATCCTCACGCGCGGAGCCTCGGTCCAGCTGGTGTTCGGCTTCGAGGTAGGGCGAGGAGCCGTGCGCCTTGCACACGCGCCCCGAATTGTCGCCGGGAGAGCGCCGGACCCTCCCGAAAAAGGCCGAGCCGATAAATCCCACCTCGCTGCTCGGCTCCCCGTCCAAGGCGGGATTCTCAGGCGTCTCCGGCGCCGCCTCTCGCCCGCAGTACGCCATCCTCATGACCATGGTGCTGACCATCTTCATCAAATACGTGCTGCACTCCATCGACCTGCAGAACGAGAACCCCTGGGACAGCAAAGCCGTCTACATGCTCTACACGGAGCTCTTCACGGGTGCGCCGCCCTCCTCTTCCCTCCTCTTCCTCCCCTTTCGGGGCTTTTGGAGAGCTTCCTGCGGCTCTGGGAGGCTGATAGGGCTTGATAAAGTCGTCTCGCTCGCGGCGCTAACGATCCGCGCCTCTTTTTTTCCCCCTTCCTGAGCCACTCTCCGGCCTCTTGGGGCTCGATGGGAGGAGGGAACGGCAAACTGAAGCGTCTCTTCCCGCCTTTTCCCCCCAGGCTTCATCAAAGTCCTGCTCTACATGGCCTTCATGACCATCATGATCAAAGTCCACACCTTCCCGCTCTTCGCCATCCGCCCCATGTACCTGGCGATGAGGTGAGCTGGGTTTTGGGGCCCCTCTTCGGCGCCGGCGGCTGTTTCCGCTTAACCCCGCTGGCTTCCCGTCTCCTTCCAGGCAGTTTAAGAAAGCGGTGACAGACGCGATCATGTCCCGCCGGGCCATCCGCAACATGAACACGCTGTGAGTAGCGGGGGAAGAGCGTCGCTTTGCCCCCGGCGCCTCTTTCCGGCTGTCCCTTAGCTGCAGCTTTGCCCCCCTCTTCCGTGGGATCAGACAGGTTGGAAGGATCCTTTAGGGATCTGAGGAGAAGGGTTTGTGCGTGATTATGCTGGGATCTTCCTGCCAAACGGCTTAATTCTGGCAAAAAGGCAGACAACAGCGGGGAGAGAAGCGGATAGCTGGATTCAGAGCGGGCAGGGAGAACCCAGGAGTCCTGGCTGCCTTCCCACGTCCTCCTCGGAGGTCGAGGTCCAGCAGGAAGAGGGGACTCTTGCTCGCTGGAAGGGATTTTCCGGAGGTTCCCGGACCCCGGCAAATCTCCCTTCCACGTAATTCCGCTCTCTAAGCTCCGCCGTCTCCCCGTCCAGCTACCCCGACGCCACCCCGGAGGAGCTGCAGGCCATGGACAACGTGTGCATCATCTGCCGCGAGGAGATGGTGACGGGCGCCAAGCGTCTGCCCTGCAACCACATCTTCCACACCAGGTAGGAGAGAGCCGAGGCCATCCGTCACCGCATTTCCAGAGGCGGGGAGCGCTCCCGGGATTCCCCTCCGGAGCTGGAGGGCGGGTTCGATCGGTGATTCGGGAGCGATGTGTCCCGTCTCCGCCAGGGAGGCGGATGGATCCTCCCTGGCCGCGCGGCAGATAATTAACGCAGGGCCGTCGTGTCGCGGCGTGACGCCCCGGAGAGGGGGGGGGGAGATTTTCCCATCCCCGCCGAAATTATCGCGTGGCCCCTCTTAACCGGGGGGGTGTCGGTGCCCCCGCAGCTGCCTGCGGTCGTGGTTCCAGCGCCAGCAGACGTGTCCCACCTGCCGCATGGACGTGCTGCGCGCTTCCCTGCCCGCGCAGTCGCAGCCGCCGCCCGAGGCGCCGGAGCAAGCCCAGCAGCCGCCGCAGCCGCCGCAGGTTCCCCAGCCGCCCAACTGTGAGTGGACGCGGGCGGTTTGGGCTAATGGCGCCGAAACGGGGAGCTCGGGGATGACGGGGGCGGATTTCGGAGCCGACGAGGGCGGATTTCGGAGGGGGATAACGATTTGCGGGTGTCCCGAGCTGGGCGAGTTGCTCCGTGCGTCGTCTCCAGGCCACCGTTGCCTCGAAGGGTGTCGAATCCGAGAGTCTTGGCCCAAACTCTTCCGTCCTGCTCCAGAAAGATGTTTTAAGGAAATTCGTAGCTCTAACCCGCTTTTCTTCCTCCGCAGTTCCCCAAGGAATCCTGCCGCCTTTTCCTCCGGGGATGTTCCCCTTCTGGCCACCGGTGGGTCCCTTCCCTCCGGTCCCCGGCGTGCAGCCGCCCAACAGCGCCGAAAACGCCGGAGCCGCCTCGAGCACGGCTTCGGGTGAGCCGCCGGCTTTCCCCTCTCCCTGCCCGGATGCCCTTCCTCCGGGAGGGAATGGTGGGGCCGGTATCCAGAGAGAGGAAGGGTTTTCCCCGTCTCCCTCCACGCTCACGTCCTTCCTCTCCCCGCAGCCAGCGCTGCGAGGCCCGGAGATGCTGCTGCAACGGGATCAGAAGCCACTCCGGCGGGAGCAGTGCCTGGGCTTCCCTTCCCGCCGCCCTGGATGGGGATGCCGTGGCCGCCGCTGTTCGGTAAGCGGAGAAAGAAGCGCGTTTTGAGGCGCTTTATCCTGGCACAGGGAGGAAAAGCCGCTGCGTCCTGCCTCCCTGGAGGCCGATCTCCTCCGGAGAACCCCGCGCCGTCCCGTTATCCCTCACCCACCTGTTTTGTTTTGTTTTCCCCCCCCGTTCCCAGGTTTCCCTCCCATGCCGGTGCCGCCCGCCGGCTTCGCGGGGCTGACGGAGGAAGAGCTGCAGGCCATGGAGGGCCACGACCGGCAGAACCTGGAAGCCAGGCTGCAGTGTCTGCAGAACATCCACACGCTCCTGGACGCCGCCATGCTGCAGATCAACCAGTACCTGACGGTCCTGGCGACCATCGGGTAACGCTGCCGCCGGCGGAACCGCGCGCCGGGACGGCTCCGAGCCGTAGCGACGTCCGCGTGGGGACAGGCTCCCCCTCTTCCCCTTCCCGCGGTGGCCTTTGAGGAATCCGTGGGGTTCCCGCTGCCGGGAGACGGGATGGGAGAGAGAGAGAGATCTGGGCACGGCGGAGTCTCGCGGGCCAGAAGCGGTCGGCAAAGTGTTAGGAACCGCCTGGTTTGGGCGTTTTTATTTTCCTTTTTATCTTTTTTTTTCATGGCGTTTGCTCGTTTTCACCCAGGTGTCCTCGCCCCGCTCCGCCCCAGCCCCCTTCCGCCGCCGCTGCCGCTTCCTCGAGCCGGGAGACCCCTGCCGAAGAGTCCGTCCCGCTCCGCTCGCCGGACGGCGCCTCGGCACCCGCCACCGAGCCCGACTCGACGGCTTCCCTCGGTGCGTGAGCCCTCTCCGGCCCCGGGTGGCGGTTTGTTCCCGAACGGGCGGTATCCAGCCGTTCCAAAAAGCCGGGATTCGAAAGCCTGCTCGCCAAGCATCCGATCCTTCTTTAGGAGCGTTACGGCGATGGGCCGGGTTGAATCGAGGTGCCGTACGGCTCTTTTTTGAGCCGGTAGGAGAAATTGGGGGGAGAGACACCCCGCGAGGCACGTAAGCGCCGCTGCAGAGGTTTAGGCAGGTAACGGGAGGGAGAATCGGGCTCCTTGAGGCTCTGACGGTCCCCAAACGCCGAGACCGGACCCTCTTTTAAGATATCCGAGTCTCTCGGCGGTTATTTAGCCATTTACCGGCAGGCTGCAGGTGCGGTTTTCCCAGGCAGACGCCTTATCCCGCCACTCGGGTGTTTGTCTCTTCGCGCAGCTGCTTTTCTATAAACTTAAACCAATTTTTCCCAGCTCTCCGAGCCTCAATTCCTCAAACTCACGCGGTTCCGCTTTGTTCCCTCAGATCCGGCTGGACCGGTGGGCGCCGAGGGCTTCACGCCTCTCGCCGGGCCGGAAGAGGAAGGCGAGGAATCGTCTCTGCTGGGGGAACCCGACGCCGCGGAGCTCCGGAGACGCCGGCTCCAGAAACTGGAATCGCCCCCTTCCTCTTCTCACTGACGTCCTTCCTCCGCAGCTCGCCTGGGTGACCGATTTTGGGCTCTGTTTTTCCCCCCCAGCTCTTCTCCCTCCCTCTTCCTCATCCCCGCCGCCGAAATTTCACGGAAGACGAAGGCGTGGGGACGGCAGCGGGGGAGCCGGTCCCATCGTCCCTCTGCGTTTGGGGCCCTCGCGTGCAGAGAAACAGACTCGTCTTGAGGCCGGGGAGCCGGGTTCGGCCTCTTTTTCTGCCTTTTCTTCCCGGTTCCGACTTAAAACCCCAAGAAAACCACAGCCTGGAAGCAAACCCGTCCCCGGCTGTCCTGTCTGCGACTCCAGCCTTGTGCAGCACCCGCCTCCGCTGGCTCCTTTTCCGGAGCCTCCAGCCCCTTGTTGGAGGACGCAGCCATCGTCCGCGGCCGCCTTTTTCTCTCCGGCGGGCGGCAGCTTCTTTCCACCTGTTTTTTCTCGCTTTGGCCCCGTTTTCTTTCTACCTCTCTGGAGTCCCGGGCTCTGCCTCCGTGATGCCAGCCGGGAAGCCGTTCCAAAGGAGCAGGGGGAGCTGCCTTTGCGCTGGACGTTGGCAGGATGCGCTAGGCAGCTGGTTTGGAGGCCGAAGGAGTCGATAAAAGCGTTTCGCTCTCCACCGTCATCTGAGCTGGCGGTCACAGAGCCCGATTTGGGGCGTTTCGGGCTGATCCGGGCGTTGATTTGCGGCAGGAAGCTCCGGCCGTCTTCGTGCCGTGTTAGGACCTGGTGGCTTTTTCGGTCAAGCGAAGGAGAGGCTTGAAATTGCTTGAAAGCTCTTGGTTTTCACCCAAGTTCTTCTCCGAGTGCTTTGGGACGGGCTGAGAATGAATCCCTGCGTCTCCGGGAGGAGAAACGCGGCCGAAGTCTCTCTGCCCTCGACCGCAACGTCCCTGTAAGGCGCCGGCGGCCGTTCTGCTCGGAGCTTATTCCCGTTCGATCTCTTCCCGCTTCATTTTAGCAGCGCTTCGGGAGGGCGGGAGGCAAAAAGCCGCCTCGACTGCGGCCTGGCGGGGACGGTGGCGAGCTGGGGTGAAACGAGCCACGTCAGCTGCCGTCCCGGAGCTCCGAGGGGTTTCGTTCGCCTCCGCTCCAGCTGCGCTCCGTGTTGCTTGCTTCAACGCCCTCCCTTTCCGGAAGGGCTCGTTAGAGGCGGACGGTCTCTTGCCGATTGACAGTATTAGCGGATCTCTCCTAGGAACCGCCTTGGCTGTGGATAGCGGCGATGGGGAGCCTGTCCGGGGCATCGTAACGGAGAGCCTTCGGCGATTTTAATAAACCCTCCGATTCTCCGGCCTGATCCTCTCCCTTTATCCCTCTGCGCAACTCCCAAGGGAGCAGCCGGGCTCGCGGTGTGTCCATATCGGTGTCGGGGAGCGGTTTGGACATCCGTGCCGGCGGCTAACGGCACCAGGAGGTGGCTTTAAGTCTTGCTCCGTTAACTCTCGGCTCCCAGCTGCCTGATTCTTGCCTGGTTTTCCCCCTCCGAGGGGGCTGGAGTCAGCGCGCCGTGTGGCACAGCGGGAAGGAGCGCTGGGACAGAGCGTCAACACCTGCCATCGCCCAACTCTGGCATCCGCGTGGCCCCCGGGGACCCTCGGAGCTCTCTCCGCCGTGTGTCTTTTCTGTTCCAGGGATGTTATCACTCTTCAGTGCCTCTCTTTTAACCGAAGCGGCTTCTAATAGTACACATATCTCAGGGAAAACAGTCGGAGACGGCGCGGGAAGCTCGGGGACCTCTTCCCTTTCCCGCCATCGGCCCTTCTGAAGAAAAGGTGGAAAGTGGATTTTTGGGCGGCGAGAGGATCACGCGGGGCGGTGAGCCCAAAGGGGGATAGTTTTGGCGTGAGGCCAAGCTTTGCGCCCCACGTCCGTAACTGTGTGGGAGGCTCCGGGGGGAGGCGAAGCGCCTGGCCGGCGGGTGAGGAATTCACGCGGAGGGGATGGAGAGCGTTTTGCCGCAGCACGGGCCAACCTGGAGGTGGCCGGCACCTTCTCGCGATCCTTTTCCTTCCCTTCTCCGTATCCCGCTGAGGCTCTCCCAGGGCTGCATCCCCTTCTCCGGGTTAATTTGGGAGGGGGAGCTCGTTACCGAAAAATAGTGTATTATGAGCAACTCGGCAATAACAAAGCGGTGTTTGGAAACTTGAGTGTTGAGGAGTTGCCTGGGTCTCCTGCTTCCGGGGCTCGGAGTGGAGTCGATCCGAAAGCCCGCCGTGGAGCGCCCTGGGTTTTTTTGTTTTTTTTTTAAATAACCTTTTTGAGTGGAAAAGCGAGAATATTTTTGGATGGTCCCATTTTATGTTGGGCTTTTGGAGAAGCTGAGGCCGCGGAAGCGTGCCCCCAGCTTCCTTGGACTTTGCTTCCTTTAGGGGTTGATTTAATCTGGGGAGAGGAAAGTGAAGAAGTGAGGGCGACCGCAAGGACGAGTCTGGCCCGTCGCTGCCTCCGTTGCTTCCTTTTAACTTCTCTCTCCCCCCCATTTTATTTGTGCGCGGCAGAGTTCACGTTGGAGGGTTTGGGTAATTATTTAATTTGTAAATAATGTACAAATTTTTAATAGCTTAATTGTATATACAGCAAAATAAAGATTGCATTAAAGCTTGGCGTTCTGGTTTTGCGCGTGGGTGTTGGGGGAGGAGTATTAACCCCCTACAGCCCTGCCCTCGGCCTCTGTTGTCCTCCAGGCCTTGATCCTCCAGGCTCTTCCCTTGGCCCAGGAGTCAGAGGGGGCCAAGGAGTCTGATGGCTCCTCTGGTCTCTCTTCCTCATGTGTCTCTATGGTTTTTAAGGAGCCAGTTGCCTCCTCTGGTCTCTTCCCACCACACCCTAATGTCTCTATGGTTATTGAGGAGCCACTTGACCACTCTGGTCTCTCTCCGAGTGTCTCTATGGTTGGTAAAGAGGCTGTGCTGGCAGTGATTCCCCTCCCCGTGTCTCTATAGTTGCCAAGGAGCCTCCTGGCCGCTCTGGTTTCTCTTCCCGAGCCTGTCTCTATGCTCCTGGCGCCTTTCGACCACAGAGACGCGGCAAGGAAAGCCGGAAGTCTCTTTTTGGCCGGTCCGCCCCGGCGCTCCACGGCTGGTCTCGGCGCTCACGGGGCCTCTCTAGCCCGCCGGTCCTCCGGCGCTCTCTGGCGGTCCATCCGGGTCCCGGCGGCGAGGCGCATGCGCGGCGACTGCGTGGGGCCGCGCGACAAGATGGCGGCGGAGGGGCCGGAGGCGCCGGCGAGCCCGGGCCGCGGCGGGGCCGAGGGGACGCTGGGGCCCGGCGAGGACGGCGGCACCGACCCCCCCGGTGAGCCCCGCGGAGGGGCTGGGGGGCGGTGTGGGGCAGATCGGGCTGAGGGGAGACGTGGGGCGGCTGGTTGTGGGGCAGATGGGGCTGAGGGTGGAGCTGTGGGGCAGGTTGGGTTGAGGGGGAGCTGTGGGGCAGGTTGTGGGGCAGATCGGGCTGAAGGGAGAGCTGTGGGGCAGGTTGTGGGGCAGGTGGGACTGAGGGGAGAGCTGTGGGGCAGGTTGTGGGGCAGGTCGGGCTGAGGGGGAGCTGTGGGGCAGGTTGTGGGGCAGGTGGGACTGAGGGGAGAGCTGTGGGGCAGGTTGTGGGACAGGTCGGGCTGAGGGGGAGCTGTGGGGCAGGTTGTGGGGCAGGTGGGGTTGAAGGGAGAGCTGTGGGGCAGGTTGTGGGGCAGGTGGGGTTGAAGGGAGAGCTGTGGGGCAGGTTGTGGGGCAGGTCGGGCTGAAGGGAGAGCTGTGGGGCAGGTTGGGCTGGGGGAGGGTGACCGTGCACCAAGTTGTGGGGCAGATATGGGGCTGGGGGGGGGGTGTTAAGGGGGGCAGGTTGTGGAGCAGAGGAGCCAAATGGGGCAAAAACGGGGAGAAACTGGGATGGGGGGGGCAGCGGTGTAACAGGGACGTGGGGCCCCCCCAGAGGCATGTGGGGTGGCCGTGGGGATCCAGGGGGCCCCCCGAGAGACGTGTGGGGCAGCCCCAAAGGCTGTGGGGTGCCCCTGGGGATCCAGGGGGGGCCCCCAGGGATGTGGGGCGCCCCCAAGAGCCCTCCAAGCTGGTCGCCTGGGTCCCCTCGCCTGCTCCGGGCCGCTCGCCGAGGCCCAGCTCCGTTAACCATCGGGGGGGTGTCATTAGCCGTGACCGGCTTGTCAATCGTACGGGAGCTCGTTAACCGCAGGGAGCTCATTAATCCCCCCACTTTTTTGCAGCCCCCGTGGCCGAACCGCTGCCCCCGGCGCCCGCCGCGGAGGGGACCGGCGACGCCGACCCCGACCCGCCGCCGCTGCCACCGCCGCCACCGTCGTCGCCGCCGCTGCCGCCGCCGCAGGGCTGCAACGGGGCGACGAGCCCCGGCCCCGAGGAGCCGCCGGCCGCCCCCGAGGAGCCGCCGGCCCCCCGGGAGCGCGAGCCTGCCCCGCCGCCGCTGCCCCCCGCCGAGCCCGCCCCCGCCGACCCCCCCGACTTCGAGCGCTTCTGGCGGGCCGCCCGCGACAACCCCCACGACTTCACCGCCTGGACCGAGCTCCTGCAGTACGTGGAGCAAGAGGTGGGTGGAAAAAAAAACCCAAAAACGCCCGGGGAGAGGTTAAAAAACGCCCCCTCGCCCCCCTGCACAAGCCCCGGCTACGAAATGGCTCTGCCACCTGGGGTGCGAGGCGTTTTGGGGCGTTACGTGCCGTTTTCAGTTCTAATTCCTGACAGAACCGGGTGCTTGAGACCTTTGGGGGAGTTATGTGCTGGTTTTGGCCCTAATTCCTGACTGATCCGGGTGCTCAAGATGTTTTGGGGAGTTACATGCTGTTTTCAGGTCTTAATTCCCGGTAGAGCCGGGCGCTCGAGGCGTTTTGGGGCATTACGTGCCGTTTTCGGCCCTGTTTCGTGACGGAGCCAGGTGCTTGATGTGCTTTGGGGCATTTGACGCTGTTTTGGGCTCCGATTCCTGACAGAGACAGATAGTTGGGGCGTTTTGGGGCGTTCCATGCTGTTTTTGGCTCTAATTCCTGATGGACTTGGGCGCTCGAGGCGTTTTGGGGAGTTACGCACTGTTTTCGGTTCTTAATTCCTGATGGAGCTGGGTGCTCGAGACGTTTTGGGGCGTTCCATGCTGTTTTCAGCCCTAATTCCTGATAGAGCCGAGCGCTCGGGGCATTTCAGGACGTTACACACCATTTTCACCCCTGGCTCTTTCTCCCCGCTCGCGATGGAAACAACCCCCCCGCGTCGAACAACGGCATTAATTAAGCGGTTTATTAAAACTTAACCCGTGGGGGCGGCTGAGACCAAAGTCCCCTTTTCACCGCGAAAACGCGGCGGTCGCGGAAACCCGAGGGGTGACGGCGACGGGGACGGGGGGGGCACCGTAACGCGGTGGCGGCTCCGGCCCAGCGCACGCTTTCGCCCTCGCAGAACCACATCTTCGCCGCCCGCAAGGCTTTCGACGCCTTCTTCGCCCACTACCCCTACTGCTACGGCTACTGGAAGAAGTACGCCGACATGGAGCGCCGCTTCGACTTCGGCAAGGAGACCGAGGAGGTGCGGGGCCTTTCCGGGGCGGCGCGCGCCGTTTTTCGGGCCTTGCTCCCTGACGGAGCCGGGGGCCGGAGGCGTTTCGGGGCGTTACCCCCCCTCCCCCCTCCCCGTTTCTGTCCCTGCTTCGTGACGGAGCTGTACGGCCGAGGCGTTTCGGGGCGTTACACCCCGTTTCTGTCCCTGCTTCGTGACAGATCCAGGTGCCCGAGGCATTTCGGGGCGTTACGTGCCGTTTCCGTCCCCGCTCCGTGATGGAGATGGACAGCTGAGGCGTTTTGGGGCAATATGCGCCATTCCCGTCCTCGCTTTGTGAGGGAGCGAGGTAGCTGAGGCGTTCGGGGGGGTTTCACCTCCCGTCTCCGTCCCCGCTTTGCGACGGAGCCGAGCGTCTCCGAGGCGTTTTGGGGTTTTACCTCCCATTTCCACCCCCGCCTCGCCACGGAGCCAAGCGTTTTCCGAGGCGTCTCCGTGACTTTCCGACGCTCTCCGGCCGCAGGTGTTCGAGCGCGGGCTGCAGTCCATCCCCCTCAGCATGGACCTGTGGATCCACTACATCTCCTACCTCCAGTCCACCCTGGACATGAACCTCCCCGAATCCATCCAGAAGATCCGCGGGTAGGTGGCCGACGGAGGCGGAAGAGCCTCGACTGCTCCCACCTGGCGCGGAGCCCGTTAGCGGGCCGCGAACGAAGGCGCCGCCCTTCCCACCTCTCCCTCTCTGTGCCCGCAGCGTCTTCGAGTCGGCCGTGGCGGCGGCCGGCATGGATT
This sequence comes from Apteryx mantelli, assembly GCF_036417845.1. Classification (NCBI taxonomy): domain Eukaryota; kingdom Metazoa; phylum Chordata; class Aves; order Apterygiformes; family Apterygidae; genus Apteryx; species Apteryx mantelli. Next base: position 397,103 of record NC_090014.1, read on the forward strand.
TCCGCTCCGACAAGCTCTGGGAGCTCTACGTCGAGTGGGAGCGGGAGCAGGGCGACCTCCGGGCCATCACCGGCATCTACGACCGGGTGCTCTCCATGCCCACCCAGCTCTACAACCACCACTGGGAAAAGTAGGTGTCCGCCGGCAGCTCCGGCGCGTGGAAAATCCCCCCTCTTTCCCTGCACATCCGGACCTTTTGCGGCGGGCGGAAAAACCCCGACGGGGCGGCAGATCTCCGCCGTTCCCCACAGTGTGCAGAAAATCCACCCGGGGTGGCAAAATCCTTGCTGTTCCCCATGGAAAATCCCCCCAGAGTGGCAAACTCCTTGCTGCTTCCTGTGGAAAATCGACCTGGGGTGGCAAACTCCTTGCTGTTCCCCATGGAAAATCAACCTGGGGCAGCAAACTCCTTGCTGGAAATCTACCCGGGGTGGCGAAATTTTTGCCGTTCCCTGTGGAAAATCCCCCTGGGGTGCCAAAATCCTCGCTGTTCCCTGTGGAAAATCCCCCTGGGGTGCCAAAACCTCCGCCATTCCCCGTGTCGGGAACTCCCGGGCGCTCCAGGCGCCGCTCCGGGCCTCCTCCGACTCTTCCTACCGCGCCGCAGGTTCAAGGAACACGTGATGCACAACCCCCCCAAGGACATCCTGTCCCCCGAGGAGCTACTGTGGGTCCAGTCCAAGCTGGCCACCGAAACGGTGCCGAAGCCAACGGAGCCGGAAGCGACGGAGGCTCCGCCGGGAGAGGACCTGCCTCCCGGCGTGGAGACGAAGCCGGACGCGGCCGACGACGGCCAGGTGGGTGCCTGGCGCTGCGCCCGGCCGCCACGCACGGAGGGGACGCCGTCTTCCCAATTTCTCGCCATTTCCCAACTTCTCGCCGTCTCCTCCAGGAGGATTTAGACCAGGAGAAGATCCGCGAGCTGGTGATCTCCATGCGGCAGCAGATTTACACCCAGAACGAGGCGGAAGTCAGCAAACGCTGGAATTTCGAGGAAGGGGTAAGCGGCGACGCATCCGCGGCACCCGGGCGCCCTTTCCCCCCCCGCGCCGCCCCGGTTTCACGTCTGTCCGTCTATCCGTCTGTCCCCGCAGATCAAGAGGCCGTACTTCCACGTGAAGCCTCTGGAGCGAGCCCAGCTGAAGAACTGGCGCGACTACCTGGACTACGAGATGGCCGCCGGCTCCCACGAGCGCACCATCGTCCTCTTCGAGCGCTGCGTCATCGCCTGCGCCCTCTACGAGGAGTTCTGGGTCAAGGTGAGGCCTCCCCCGCGGGGGGGGGAGACACGAACCCCCCCCCCACCACCACCTTTATTCCCTCCTCGTAGCCGAATCCGGCTGATTTCGCCCCGCAGCCGGTCGCGGCGTCGCCAGCTCGCAGAGACGCCCCCGCGGGCCGGACGCCTGGGCCCCCCCCCGGGGGCGCCGCCAGCAGGGAGCCGGCCCCCCTCTTCCCGCTCTCTCTTTCTCTCTCTCTCGGACATCCGAATCGGGTTCGTGTGTGGTTGGTTTTTTTTGGTTTTTTTTTTTTTTTGGTTTTGTTTTTTCCCACCCACCCCCGTTTCGATTGATTTCGGGGGTTGGTTTTCGTCTATGTTGTGGAGCACAATTCTAACACCCTTCTTTTAAATTCCGTTGCTGCTTTTTTATCCGCCCGTGGCACCTCCCTGCCTAAGAGGGTGCAGGAAATTCAGAAGAGAGGTGTGTTAACCCCCTTTTTAACGTGAGTGCACCCTACCTGACGTAGCGCTTTCGTACGTCCTCGCCCGGCCGGGCGGGGAGGATGTTAACGCGCCCCCTTCGGCCTCTTCTCTCTCCTCCTCCTCCTCCTCCTCCTCCCGCGGCGGCCGCTGCAGTACACCAGGTACCTGGAGAACCACACCGTGGCGGGGGCTAGGAGCGTCTTCCAGCGAGCCTGCGGCTACCACCTGCCCCGGAAACCCAATATCCACCTCCTCTGGGCGGCTTTCGAAGAGAAACAAGGTGAGGAAGAGGAGGAACCCACGGAAGGGGCCGTTTTGGGGCGGCCCGGGCCGCCGCGGCGTTAGGATCGTGCGTTTCTGCTCGGCGCCGGGGCCCAAAGCGCTTCGTTTAGCCCCGAAATGTGCCCCGCTGCCATCCGGCTGCGGCGTTAACAGAGGGAACGGGGATGACGTCACCGAGGCAGCCCAAAACGGCGCGGTTGTGCAGTTTTGGTGCCTTAATTGCCCCATTTAGCCCCAAAACATGTCCTTCAGCCCCGTCTTGCCTCGTTAGGGAGAGGGGACACGCATGACACTGTCACCAAGGCAGCTGGAAACACCACGACTGTACGTTTCCGGACATTTAAGACAACGCTGATCCCCAAATCCCTTTATTTAACCCCAAACTGTGTCCTTCAACCCTGTTTTGCTTCATTAGCAAGAGGGGACACACGCGACACTGTCACCAAGGCAGCCAGAAATGCCGGGACTGTGCATTTTCGGTCATTTAAGATGATGCTGATCCCTAAACCCCTTTATTTAGCCCCAAACCGTGTCCTTCAGCGCCGTCTTGCTTCGTTAGCAAGAGGGGACGTGACACTGTCACCAAGGCAGCTGGAAACACCACGACTGTGCGTTTCCGGTCATTTAAGATGACGCTGATGCCCAAACCCCTTTATTTAACCCCAAACCGTGTCCTTCAGCCCCGTCTTGCCTTGTTGGTAGGAGGGGACACGTGTGACACTGTCACTGCAGCAGCTGGAAATGCCACGACTGTGCGTTTCCCGTCATTTAAGACGATGCTGATGCCCAAACCCCTTTATTTAGCGCCAAAATGCATCCTTCAGCCCCGTCTTGCTTCGTTAGGGAGAGGGGACACACACCACCATCACCACGGCAGCCGGAAACGCTGCGACTGTGCATCTCCGGTCACTTAGGGCGATGCCGATGCCCAAACCCCTTTATTTAGCCCCAAAACGCATCTTTCAGCCTGTCTTGCTTCATTAGCAAGAGGGGACACGCGGCAGCCGGAAACGCCGCGACCGCGCCGCGCTCCGAGCCCGCCGCCGCCGCCCCCCGAACCCCCTTTCACGTGTTTGTTTCCCGCGGCGGCGGCGGCGGCGGCGCGGAGGGGTCGGTAACGGCGGCGGCGGCGTCTCGGCCCCGCAGGGAACCTGGAGGAGGCGCGCCGCATCCTGCGCTGCTTCGAGGAGGTGGTGCCGGGGCTGGCCATGGTGCGGCTGCGCCGCGTCAGCCTCGAGCGGCGCCAGGGCAACCTGGAGGAGGCCGAGGCGCTGCTGCAGGAGGCCATGCGCGCCAACGAGGGGCTGCCCCTCGCCTCCTTCTACGCCATCAAGCTGGCCCGCCAGGTCTTCAAGGTGCAGAAGAACCTCATCAAAGCCCGCAAGGTCCTCGTGGAGGCACTGGAGAAAGACCCGGTGAGGCGGCGAGGCTCGTTTCGGGGCAGGGGCTCTGTGAATCCCGCTTGGGGCCTCAAAAACGATGCCGGGGGCTCTGTAAACCCCGCTTTGGGGCTCTGTAAATCGCACTGGGGGTCCCAAAGATGGTGCTGAGGCTCTATAAACCCCCCTTTGGGCTCCGCAGACCCCCTTTGGGGCTCTGGAAATCCCATTTGGGGCCCTGAAGACGATGCTGGGGGCTCCCTAAATCCCCCATTGGGCCCCACAAACCCTGTTTGGGGCTCTAAAAACTCCCTTTGGGCCCACAGACCCCATTTGGGGCTCTAAAAACCCCATTTGGGGCCCCAAAGATGATGCTGGGAGCTCTCCAAACCCCCCTTTGGGTCCCACAGACCCCGTTTGGGGCTCGATAAACCCCATCTGGGGCTCTAAAAATTCTCTTTTTGGCCCCACAAATGCCATTTGGGGCTCCATAAACCCCTCTTTGGGCTCTATAAATCCTGTTTGGGGCCCCAAAGATGGTGCTGGGGCTCTATAAACCCCCCTCGGGCCCCACAAACCCCATTTGAGGCTATAAAATCCCCATTTTGGGCCTCACAGGCCCCCCTGGGGCTTTCTAATCATGGCTTGGAGCCCCGCTGCCTGCGTTTGGGGCTATATAAACCCGAATTGCGCACTATTAATCCCCACAAAAACCTTTGCAGAGGTGTTAGAGCTCCCTAACTGCTGCTCAGGGGCCTCCAGACCCTGCTGGAACACTAAAAAACCCACTTTGGGCCCCACAAATCCCCATTTGGGGCCCCACAGAGCCCACTGGGGCTTTGTAATCACCCCTGGGAGCCCCACAGTCCCCCTTGGGGCTCAAGAAATCCTGCTTGAGGGCCCACAAACCCCATTCGGGCTCCGTAAATCCCACTTGTGGCCCCATAGACCTCACTCGGGGCCCCGTAAATCCCACTCGAGGCCCCATAGACCTTGCTGAGGGCACTGTGAACCCTATCGGGGGTCTTTAATTCTCTTTCAGGGCCCCGCAGATGCTGTTGGGGCTCTAGAGACGCCACTCGGGAGCCCCATAAACCCTTTTGGGGGCTTTATAAACCCCACTCGAGGCCCCACAACCCCTTTTTGGAGCCCTATAACCCCTCTTGAGTCCCCACAAGCCCTTTTTGGTGCTCTATAAACCCCACTCGAGGCCCCACAACCCGTTTTGGGAGCCCTATAAACCTGCTTGAGGCCCCACAAGCTGTTTTGGGGGCTCTATAAACCCTCTTGAGGCCCCACAAGCCCTTTTTGGGGCCCTATAGACCCCACTCAGGGCCCCCCCCGCCCCCTTTTTGGCTGTCCCCGCTCTCACGGCAGGGGCTTCTCGGGGGGGTGGGGGGCCCCCTTTTTTGCCGGCGGGCGCAGGAGAACGCCCGGCTCTACGCCAACCTGCTGGAGATGGAGTTCAGCGCCGACGTGCGGCAGAACGAGGGCAACACCATGAGCTGCTTCGAGCGGGCGCTGAGCAGCGGGCTGCCCGACGAGACCAAGATCGTCTTCTCGCAGCGCCGCGTCGAGTTCCTCGAGGATTTCGGCTCCAGCATTCACAGGTTGGGGCCGGGGCAGGGGAGCGGAAAAGGAAGGCAGGGAGGGAACGGGAGCCGGATCCCTTCCCGGCCGCCGCCTCACCTCCGCCTTGCTCCTGCAGCCTCCTGACGGCTTACGACGAGCACCAGAAATTCCTCAAGCACCATGCCACACGCAAGAGGGCTCCCGAAAACGGGTGAGGGCGGGCGAAACGGGAGCCGGGCGGGCGAAACGGGAGCCGGGCGCCGCCGCTGACACCCATTTTTGGGGTTTTTTTTTCCCCTTCCCCCTCCGCAGCGCCGACGAGCCCGACGACAAGAGGCTGCGGCCTGACGACGCCGGCGGCCTCCTGGGCCCCATGAACTTGGCCATGGGGGGCGACATGAGCAACCCGGCGGCGTATAATTACTGGTACCAGGTGAGTGGAAAAAGGGGGGAGGGGGGAAATAAGGGGGGGGGGAGGGCAGGACGCCTGGGTCCGGGTGTCACCAACACCCCCTGTAACCCCGTTGTGTCCCCGCAGCAAAACTACGGCGCTTACAGCTACCAGACGCCGTGGAATTACAGCCAATATTACTCGCAGAGCTGAGCGCCGCCGGCTTCGACCCCGTCTCGGCCCCGGAGAGGATTATTTTTGTTCCGGTTTTTTGTTTTTTTCCCCCCCTCCCCTCGCCCTTCTCTTTCTCTGTGGGTTTTTTTGTTTTGGTTTTTTTTGTTTTGGTTTTTTTTGTAAACCGTTTCTGTACATTTTTCCGTGGTGTTGTGTAAATAAAGCAGGGACGCGGCTGGGAGAAGCCCTGGCGGCGGCTTTTCGTTCCTCAAAAGCCTTTCTCCAGCAGCCACGCTTTCACCTCGCCGTCGAAGTAGCCCTTGATGCGGAGGGTGCCGGTGAGTTCGTTGACTTGCGTCAGGGGCTCGCGCCCTCGCGCGCCGCCCCAGGAAGGCCTTGAGCTCCCCTCCAGCGCCTGCCGAAGGAGCCGTTGGAAGCCGGGACCTTTTCCGCCCCCCCCTTTTTTTTTTTATTTTTTCCCGGCCCCGAAACGCCGGCACTTACCCAAATATCCCCCTCGATTTTCCGGATGACCGTCATCTTCCGGTTGCCGTGGGTGAGGTCGCGGTAGACGGGGACGTTGTGCATGCGGGAGCGGCGCACGAAGTAGGGCAGGGCGGGCGGCGGGTCTGCCAGCGGAAGGGGGGGAAAAAGCTTCGGAAAGGGGGCACGAAGCGGCCGTTTCCCCCCTCCCCAGCACCGCCGGGGGCAAATAACCCCCCTCCCGGGGCTGCCGGGGGAGATTTGGGGGGGTTTTGCCCTTCTTCTTACCTCGCAGGGGGCTGCAGCCTGAGGGGGGGGGAGTATTTAGCTGGTTTTACCCCTCTCTTACTTTGCAGGGGACTCCCATCCCCAAAAAATAGGGGTATTTAACCCGTTTTTACCCCTTTCTCTACCTCATGGGGAATTCCAGCCCAAGAAATGGGGGTATTTAGCCTGTTTTTACCCCCTTTAACCTCACGGGGGGCTCCAGCCCCCCCAAATGGGTATTAAACTGTTTTCCCCCCCCCTTTTACCTTGTGGGGGGTCTCCAGTCCAAAAAAACAGGGTGTTTTGCCCCTTTTCTTTACCCTTTTTTAGCCCACGAGGTGCTCGAGTCCAAAGAAGTGGGATATTTAACCCATTTTGGGGTATTTTTGCCTTGTGGAGTCTCTAGTCCAAAAAAGGGGGGACATTTAACCCATTTTTACCCCTTTTTTCTGCCTCATGGAAATTCCAGCTCCCCCAAATTAGAATATTTAGCCTGGTTTTACTCCCCTTTACCTCACGGTGGGGGGGTGGGGGGGTTCAGCCCAATAAAATGGGGGTTTTAGCCCCTTTTCCCCCCCCCTTTACCTCGTGGGGGGCTCCAGCCCGAGGGCGTGGGGTACGAGGGGTGTTTCGGGGGGTCGGGGACGCGGGTGGGGGGCAGCAGGCGCTCCACGAAGGCGTATTCAGCTGTGGACTCCACCACGCCGGGGTAGCCGGGCTCGGGGGGGGCCCTCGGAGGGGGTCCTGGGGGGGTCCTCGGGGACGGGGGGGGCCCCTGGGAAGCTCTGGGGGAAGAGGGGCTGCGGTTGCTCCCCCACGCTGCCCCCAACAGCTCCCCCAAGTTCCTCCTCCCCTCCAGTCCCCTAATTCCCCCCCCCATTCTCCTCAGGAGCTCCCCAAGTTTCCCTCCATTCATTTCCCCACCCCCAATTCCCCCCCCCAGGAGCCCCCCAATTCTCCCTGAGAGCCCCCCCCCAAGCTTATCACCCCCCCCAGTTCCCCCCAGGAGCCCCCCAAGTCCCTCCTCCATCTCCCCCTGCCCAAGTCTTCCCCATCTCTAATTACCCCCTGCAGCCCCCCAAGTTTTCCCCACCTCCAATTCCCTCCAGGAGCCCCCCAAGTTTCCCCCCATTCGTCCCCCCACCCCCAATTCCCCCAACAGCCCCCCCAAGTCCCCTCTCCACCTCCCCCCTGCCCCAACAGCCCCCCAAGTTTCCTCCCACCCCCATTTCCTCCCCAAGAGACCCCCAGGGACCTCCCCAAGCCCCTCCTTCATGTCTCCCTGCCCCAACAGCCCCCCCAATCCCTCCAGGGAGCCCCCCCAGTTTGCCCCCCAACCCCAATTCCCCCGGGGAGCCCCCTTCGCCCCATAGCCCCCCCCTCTCTCTCTGCGAGCCCCCCCCCGCCCCCCGGTACCTGCACCAGCCGTCGCCCCCCCGCCCGGCCGAGCCCCGCCAGCCGCCGGCCCAGCGCCCCCGACGCCGCCACCACCACCAGCGCCGCCATCTTGCGCCGCGAGGCACCCCTGGGACGCGCGCCGGCGTGCCCCGACGCGCCTACGTCACGCTGTGCGTGCGTGCGTGCCCCGCCCACCCCCGGCGGCGGCGGCGGCGGTGTATAAGAGCGCGCGCATGCGCAGTGCCGACCTCTCCGCGGCGCTTCGCGGCTCCATCTTGTGTGGTGGCGCTGAGGTGAGGCGGGTCCGGGGGGGCCCTCGAGGGCTTCTGGGGGTGCGTGAGCCTGAGGGGGCCTTTTGGTGGGCTTATAGGGGCTTTTGGGGGTGCGTGAGGCTTTTGGGGGACCTGGAGGGGCTTCTGGGGCGCGTGAGGCCTGCGGGGGCCTTTTGGGGGGCCTCGAAGGGCTTTTAGGCGTGTGTGAGGCCTGCGGGGGCCTTTTAGGAGGTCTCGGGGAGCTTTTGAGGGTGTGTGAGGCCTGCGGGGGCCTTTTGGGGGGCCTGGAGGGGCTTTGGGGGTGTTTGAGGCCTGGGAGGGGTTTTGGAAGGCTGGGGAGACCTTTTGGGAGGCTTCGAGAGACTTTTGGAGGGTGTGTGAAGCCTGGAGAGGGCTTCTGGGGCATGTGAGACCTAGGAGGGACCTTTGGGAGATTGGCAGGAGCCTTTTGGGGGGGAGGTCTCGAGGGGCATTTGGGGGTTGTGTGAGGCCTGGGGGGGGCCTTTGGGAGTGGCTGTGAGGGTTTTGGGGGTTGGGAGTGCTTTTCGGGGGGCCTTTGGGGGGTGCTTAGAGGCCGAGGGGGTGTCTTTGGAGACTGGGAGGGTCTTTGAGGTGGCTGGGGGGGGCCTGTGAGGCATGGGGAGGGGCTGGGACACCTGGGGAGGGCTTTGGGGGGGGCGAGGGGAGACCTTTTGGGGATGAGGACGCATTCGGGAGGGGGGTCTGTGATGCCTGGAGGAGTGGAGGAGCCTTTGGGGGAGTCTGTGAGGCTCGGGGGGGCATTGGGGGGAGTCTGAGGAGCCCAAGGATGTCTGTACTAGCTTATGGGGGGCCTATGAGACTGGTGGGGAGCTTGTGGGGGGCTTTGGAGACTTGGGGGGGGTTAGGAGTGAGCATGGAGGATTTGGGAGTCTTTAAGGCCTGGGGCTGCAGGTGAGGGAGATGGGAGGAATCTGGGGGGGATCTGTGAGGCCTTGGGGGTGCCCAGGGGGACACAAGGGAAAACTGGAAGGTGCCGGAGGATCTTTGGGGACATCTGGGAAGCCGTGGGGTGACCCCCTTGAGCCCTGGAGGGGGAAATACCTTGGAGGGGCACCCTGGGGTGCCAAAGGGGGAACTTGGGGGTGTCGGAGAGCCAAAAAAATCAGCATCACCGGACGCCAGGGTTCCCCTTCCCCGGGGTGCTGCCCCTGGCCTCCGCGGTCGGCACCCGGCCAGGGCAAAGTCCCTTTGGGATGGGAGCAGCCGCAGAGATGCCTCTGCGGCACCAAAACAAGCTCCCGCGGCAGAGCCAGCTTGGCGCCGAGACGTTGGGGCAGCGAAAAAAAAACCCCCCGGGGCTTCCGAAAGCTTGGGGGGGGCACAGAGGAGTTAAAAACAGGGAGCTGCGCGCAGGGAGGCTGTTTTAAGCCTCGTCAGCGACAAACAGGGATGGGAACGAGGTTGAAAAGCTAAATCGGCTTGGCCGAGTGACCGCAGCCTCTTCCCCGGCTGCCTTTTCTGCCGGCGGGGGGAACGTCGGGATCGGGACGCAGCTGAATCACCCTCTGCCGCGCAGCGTCGGGCACCATGCAGCTCTTCGTCCCGCGCGCAGAAAACCTGCACGCCCTCGAGGTCTCCGGCGATGAGACCGTCGCCCAGATCAAGGTGAGGGTCGCTCTCGGGGTGGGATTAGAAGCCCGCTCGGCTCGGAGCTTTCCGCGGAGGCGGCAGCACTCATGCTCGGTCCCCGTGTGGCCGGCAGGCCGCGTGGCGGCCCTGGAGGGCATCGCCCCCCGCGACCAGGTGCTGCTCTTCGGCGGGGCCCCCTTGAGGACGACGCCGTGCTGGGGCAGAGCAACGTCGCTGAGTTCTCCACCTTGGAGGTGGCCGCCCGCGTGCTGGGGGGGTGAGTACGGGGTGTGTGTGTGTGGGGGGGGGGCCCTCTGTTTAGGCACCTAACGAGGCGGCCGGCTCCGACGCGCGCCGTGACGTCGTTCTCCGCTTCCCCAGCAGGTAAAGTCCACGGCTCCCTGGCCCGCGCCGGCAAAGTGAGGGGTCAGACCCCCAAGGTGAGTCGTGACGGGGGCAACCCGGATGCCCCGGTCCTCTTTTTGGGTGGGACGGTGCCGAATTCGGGTCGGGGCGACCGCTGTTGACCCCGCGCGTGCCCCCCGCAGGTGGCCAAGCAGGAGAAGAAGAAGAAGAAGACGGGCCGGGCCAAGCGGCGTATGCAGTACAACCGCCGCTTCGTCAACATTGTGCGGGCTTCGGCAAGAAGAAGGGCCCCAACGCCAACTCCTAAAGGAAGCGCGTTGCCCCACCGCCTCAATAAACGGCACTGGAAACACCCCGCCGGGGGCTGCGCTCCTTCCTGGGGTACAACATGGGGCGGGGGGGGGGTTAACACACCCCATTGCCCAAACAGGGTGTATTTTTGCCCAGGTGTGGGGTTTTTGGAGCCTCAAAGTGTTAAAAAATGGGGGCTGGGTGCCAAAACCAAGGTTAAACTGGCTCTCTCTGCTCTGGGAGTGGGATTAATGGGGTAGGGGGGATTTATGGCTGCCAGTGTCTGTGGGGGGAGAGTATGGGGGTCCCGAAGGGGCCGGGTGGCTTGTGGGGGCGTTAATTAACGCTAATTAAGGTGGGGGGGCGGCACTGCGGTCTGCACACGTGTGTGGAGGAGGCTGCACATGGGGGAGGGCGGAAAGAGCCGAGCGACGGCGGAAAGAGCCGAGCGACTCCGTGGGGGGGGGGGGGGGGGGGAAAGCGGGAGGTGCCGAAGGTGGCCGAAGGGCGGGGCGCGGCGGCAGCGGAAAGAGCCGAAGCTGTACGAGCCCTTCCGAGCGGCGGCGGAAGAAGCCGAGCTCGCCCGAGGGCTGACGGAAAGAGCCGAAACACTCCCGAGAGGGGGGGGCGGAGCGCCGAGAGAAGGGCGGGCCCAGCCGAGCCGCCTCGAGGGGTGACGGAAAGAGCCGAACCTTCCCGAGAGGCGCCGAAGCGCGACCGGAAGGAGCCGAGCGCTGTGAGGGAGACGGCGGCACCTAAGATGGCGGCGACGGCGGAGGAGCCGTGCGGCCTGTGCGGCGCCGCGGCGGCTCCTTACACCTGCCCGCGCTGCAACCGCCGCCTCTGCTCCCTGCCCTGCTACCGGGGCCACGGCGGCTGCGCCGAGGCCTTATACCGGCAGCAGGTCCTGCAGGCCGCTGGAGGCCGAGCGCGGCGACCCCCCTCCGGGCCGGGCCCGCCTGGACGCCGCCCTGAGGCGGCTGCGGCGGCTAGGCGAGGCCGAGGATGAGGCGGCGCCGCTAGGCCACGGCCTCTGGGAGCGCCTCAGCCCGCAGGAACGGGCCGCTTTCCAGCGCCTCGTGGACACGGGGGACGTGGCCGCCTTGGTGCTGCCCTGGAGACCGTGGTGGTGGCGCGGAGCCGCCCGGAGAGGCTGGTGGAGGAGGTGGGGGAGCCTCTGGGAGGAGGAGGAGAAGAGGAGGAGGAGGAAGAGTGAAGGCCCCGCGCCGCCCGCTGCCGTGCCCCCGCTGCGCTCCCTGTGCCGCCGGCCCCACCTCGCCCCTGCTGCACTTCCAGCTGCCCAACGCACTCTGCGGCTACGCCTTCGCCCTGGCCCTGCACAACGGCGACGACCGCTGCTGCCCGAGGTGCCCGCCGCCGCCCTCCGACGTCTCGGGGGCCCTGGGGGCCCGGCAGGTTTTTCGGCTCCACCGCCGAGGCCCTGCAGGCCGCCCTGGGCGCCGTCGCCGCTTGCGGCTACCCGCAGTGTCCCCTGGGCGATGCCGGGGCTCGTGCTGGCGGTGGCGCAGCTGCTGCGGGGTGAGCGGCCGGGTGCCACCGCCACGGCTCTGTCCCACCTCGCCCGGCTGCTGGGCAGGGCAGGAAGCTGGTGCCGAAGGGAGGAGCGGGGCCGGTTTTACGGGGCCAAGAAGAAGTGCGAGTTCCTGCTCGCCTGGAGCTGCGAGAACCGCCAGGCTCTGAGCTCGCTGGCCGCCGAGGCGCAGGCCGAGTACGAGAGGCACCGGCGGGCCCTGAGCGAGGTGAGCGCCGTCAGCCGTCAGCTGGAGAGGATGTGGGGCGGCAAAAGGCCGCCGGAAAAGAAGCCGCTCGTCGAGGAATTGGACTGACGAGCCCCGGAAAGCGCTGCTGGGGAAGGAGCTGCTTGTTGAGGAATTGGGCTAACGAGCCCTGCAAAGCACTGCTGAGGAAGGGGCTGCTCGTTAAGGAATTGGGCTAACGAGCCCTGCAAAGCACTGCCGGGGAAGGGCTGCTTGTTGAGGAATTGGGCTAATGAGCTCCCAAAAAATGCCACTGGGAAGAAGCCACCCATTAAGGAAATGGGCTAACGAGTCCCCAAAAATGACACTGGGGAAAAAACCCACTCAGAGAGGAAACTGGGCTAACGAGCCCCAAAAATGACACTGGGGAAGAAGCTGGTCATTGAGGAACTGAGCTAACGAGCCCCCAAAATCACCACTGGGCGAGGAACTGCTCATTAATGATCTGGGCTAATGAGCCCCAAAAAGGCTGTTGTGGAAGAAGTCACTTGTTGACCAACTGGATTAACAAGCGTCCAAAAAACACCACTGTGGAAGAATCTGCTCATCAAGGAACTGGGCTAACGAGCTCCCCTACCCCCCCCCCCCCCGGGAAAGGAGCTGCTCATTAAGGAATTGGGCTAACGAGCCCCAAAAAGCAGCAGCGGGGGATAAGCTGATGAACTGGACTAACGAACGTCTGGAAAGCACCGCTGAGGAAGATGCTGCTTATTGGGGAACTGGGCTAATGAACGTCCAAAAAACACTATCAGGGAAGAAGCTGCTCATCAATGAACTGGACTAATGAATGTCCAAAAAACACCACTGAGCAAAAGACCCGCTCGTTAAGGAGCTGGGCTAACGAGTCCCCCCAGAACACCCCTGGGGAAGAACTCCTTGACGAACCGGACTAACGACCGCGACTCCTCACGGGGAGCCTTGGCGCGGGGCCACGTTCGGGATGGGGCAGGGGGGGTGGGGGGGCTCGTGCCCTGGCTAAATAAACCCCCCCCCGGCGGGTCGGGCCGCTAACGAGCAGCGCTAACGAGCCCCGGCGGTCGCGGCGCGGCGGATAGGAGGTAGCGGTGGCGCGGAGAGAGAGCTAAGAGGAGGCAGGTACGCGCGGTCGGTCGCCGCTGGGCTCGGGCTCGGCCCCGGCGGGTTTTATTTGAAGGGGAGGGAAGCGGCCCGGACGCCGGGGCCCCTCCCGGACGCCAGGGCCCCACGGGCTCAGTAGACGTAGGGCACGAGGCGGTAGGGCACGCGGCGGCAGTACTGCTCCCAGGCGAGGCCGAACTGGCGCCGGCAGCGGCGCTCGTCCCGCGCCGCCCGCAGCCCCAGCAGCGCCGCCCCGGCCGCCAGCGGCGCGTAGGGCAGCGGGTGGCTCAGGCCTGCGGGGAGCCGCCGTCAGCGCCCAGGGGCCCAGGCGTCCGGGGCCAGGGGGACCCAGGCATCCGGGACCCGGGTGGCTGGGACTGTGGGGCCAGAGGGACCCAGGCGTCCGGGACCCAGGTGTCTGGTGCCAGGGGGACCCAGGCGTCCGGGACTGTGGGGCTGGGACCCAGGTGTCCGGGACCCAGGTGTCCAGGACCGTGGGGCCAGAGGGACCCAGGCGTCCGGGACCCAGGTGTCCGGGGCCAGAGGGACCCAGGCATCCGGGACTGTGGGGCTGGGATCCAGGTGTCCAGGATTTTGGGTGGGGAAGGGACCCAGGTGTCCGGGATTTTGGGGCCAGAGGGACACAGGTGTCCTGGTGTCTGGGGCCAGGGGGACCCAGGTGTCCGGGACTGTGGGGCCAGAGGGACCCAGGTGGCTGGGACTGGGGGGCCCGAGGGACCCAGGCGTCCGGGACTGTGGGGCCAGAGGGACCCAGGTGTCCAGGATTTTGGGTGGGAAAGGGACCCAGGTGTCTGGGATTTTGGGGCCAGAGGGACCCAGGTGTCTGGGACTGTGGGGTCAGGGGGACCCAGGTGTCCAGGATTTTGGGTGGGAAAGGGACCCAGGTGTCCAGGGCCAGGGGGACCCGGGTGTCTGGGACCCAGGTGTCCCAGGCCAGAGGGACCCAGGCGTCCGGGACTGTGGGGCCCGAGGGACCCAGGTGTCCAGGATTTTGGGTGGGGAAGGGACCCAGGTGTCCGAGTTCAGGGCCCCACCAGGGACCCAGGCGTCCGGGCCGGTGCTAGGACGAGGAAGCTGGGGAGGGCCCAGGTGTCCGGGGCTGCGGGGAAGGGACCCGGGTGTCCAAGGAGGGCTGGTGACGGGGGACCTGGGCGTCGGGGGCCACGGGAAGGGCACCCCGGGACGAGGAAGGGGGGGGGGGCCCAGGCGTCCGGGCACTCACCGCAGGGCAGGGACCAGGCCAGCGCCATGAGCAGGTCGCCCAGGTCGTCCGGGCGCCGCACGAGGCCCCACCAGCCCCCGGCCAGGAGCAGGCGGCCCGTGGCCGTGGGCACCGTGGGGAGCCCTGCGGGGGACCCAGGCGTCCGGGAGGGCGGGGTCTGCGCCTCCCCCCGCGTGCCCCCCCCCCCTCCCCGTGTGCCCCCCCAGGGAGCCCAGGCGTCCGGGGGAGCCCCCTCCGCCCTGCTACCCTTCCCCACAGGGGACCCAGATGTCTGGGTGTCCCCCCCGCCGGGACCCAGGTGTCCCCCCCCCAGCTCCCTGGGGACCCAGGTGTGTCCCCCCCCCCCCCCCCGGGGGACCCAGGCGTCCGGGCTCACCGGCCACGCGGGGGTCCTGGGGGGTCGCGGCTGAAGAGGCTCTTCTGGGCCTTGGCGCCGCGGAAGATCGCAAAGCCGAGAGCTGGTGGGGTGGGGGGGAAGGTGAGGGACCCCCCCCGGTACCCCCCGGTACTCCACAGTACCCCCCCGGTACTCCACAATACCCCCCATGACCCTCTAGTGCCCCCCAATATCCCAATAGCCTCCCCTTAGGCTCAGCACCCCCCCCATTGCTGCTGGTACCCCCCGATACCCCCCAGTACTCCCCTGTTATCCCTGTTACTCCCCATGTTACCCCGTTACTCCATACAGTTGAGCAGGAGGAGGGTGGCAGCAGCCAGCAGTGCTGTGGTGCCCTGTTCCTCCCTGGTACCCCCGTTATTTGCCCCATTACCCTTGTTGCTCCCTGTTACCCACCCTGATATCTCTGCTACTTCCATTATTTGCCCGGTTACCCTGTTACTCACCCTGTTACTCACCCCATACCACCATTACTCACCCCGTTACCCCCATTACCGTGTTACCCACCCCGATACCCCCGTTACTTGCCCTGTTACCCCCGTTGCTCCCCATTATCCACCCCGATACCCCCCGGTACCCCGTACCATAGAGCAGGACGAGGGCGGCAGCGGCCGGCGCCGCTCCTGTGCCCCGTTACTCGCGCCGTTACCCACCCCGCTCCGCCTGTTACTCCCCGTTACCCCGTACCGTAGAGCAGGACGAGGGCGGCAGCGGCCGGCACCGCTCCTGTGCCCCGTTACTCACTCCGTTACCCACCCTGCCCCACCCGTTACTCCCTGTTACTCCCCGTTACCCCGTACCGTAGAGCAGGACGAGGGCAGCGGCGGCCGGCGCTGCTCCTGTGCCCCGTTACTCGCTCCGTTACCCACCCGCTACTCCCTGTTACTCCCCATTACCCCGTACCGTAGAGCAGGACGAGGGCGGCGGCGGCTGGCAGCCCCAGGCGCCGGGGCCGGGCCAGCAGGAACTGGGCCGGGAGGCTGGCGCCGAAGGGGAGCCAGGCCAGCGCCCCGAAGGCCCCCAGGAAGCCGAAGGCCTCGCGCGGCCCCTCCTCCGCCTGCGGGGCCCAGGCGTCCGGGAGGGTCCCCCACACAGAGCCCTCCCCCCCCCCCGCCCCCCCTCCAGGGGACCCAGGCGTCCGGGTGCCCCCCACCCACCGTGGGCCCAGGCGTCCGGGTGCCCCCATCCCCCAGGGACCCAGGTGTCCAGGTGCCCCCCATCCCCCAGGGATCCAGGCGTCTGGGCGCCCCCCCCACCCACCGGGGACCCAGGCGTCCGGGTGCCCCCCCCCCTCCCCCCCGCCCCCGCCGTGGGCCCCGGCGTCCGGGCACCTCGTGGCGCAGGCGCTGCAGCACGTAGAGGCCCTGCCCGGCCGCCACCAGCGCCAGGGGCAGCGAGGGGCCGCCCCGGAGCTGCGTCTCCCGCAGCACCAGCGCCGCGTCCACCACCGCCTGCGCCCCGGCGAGTAACGGCGAGTAACGGCGAGTAACGCGGGGTGATGGGCAGCGAGGGAGAGCGCCAGGATAGTGGGGAGTACCAGGGAGGAACATGAGGGATCCAGGAACGAGGGAGAGCGTCAGAGTAACAGGGAGTAATGCAGAGTAACGGGGAGTAACGCGGGGTGATGGGCAGCAAGGGAGAGCGCCAGGGTAGTGGGGAGCACCAGGGAGGAACACGAGGGATCCGGGAACGAGAGAGAGACCGTCCGAGTAACAGGGAGTAATGCAGAGTAACGGGGAGTAACGCGGGGTGATGGGCAGCGAGGGAGAGCGCCAGGATAGTGGGGAGTACCAGGGAGGAACACGAGGGATCCAGGAACGAGGGAGAGCGTCAGAGTAACGGGGAGCAATGCAGAGCAATGGGAGGGTAACGGGGAGTAACACACAGCAATGGGGGTGCAATGCAGAGTAACATGGGCATAACATGGGGTGGGGTGGAGTAACACAGGGTAATAGAGATGGGGCAGCATGGGGTAACAGGGAGAAACAAGTAACATGGGGTAACCGGGAACAAGGGGGAGCACCCGAGTAACAGGGAGTAACACGGGGTACCAGAGCATAACGTGCAACAGGGATAATGGAGAGCATTAGAGTAAGGGGGAGTAACAAGCAGTAATGAGAAGCAATATGGGGCAATGGGGAGTAACATGGAGTAATGAGCAGTAATAGGGTAATAGGAGTAACAAAGAGTGACATGTAACGGGGACAAGGGAGAGCAACAGGGCAATGAGCAGCAATGCGGGGTATTAGAGAGTAACACAAGGTAATAGGGATGTGGGGTAGTGGATAACATGGGGTAGAAGACAGTAATGGGGAGTAACATGGAGTAACAGAGTGGTAAAAGGGGTAACAGGCCAGGGTGAGGGGGGCCAGGGGTATTGGATGTGGGCAATGGAGAGAAAACACGGGGTAATGGGGAGTAACGGGTGAAAGAAAAATAAGTGGGTGCAAGAGAGGAATAACGGGGTAACAGAGGTAACGGGGTGATGGGGGTAACGTGCTCCCCTGCACCCCTCTTACTCCTTGTTACTCCCCATTACCCCATACCCTTACCCTGTTACCCATGTTACCCCGTTCCCTGCTCTGTTACCCCATTAGCCCCATTCCCTGCTCCATTACCCCTGTTCCTCCGTTGTTTTACCCCATTACCCCTCATCCCCCACCCCATTACTCCCAATTAATTACCCCTGTCCCCTGCCCCATTACCCCCATGTTAGCCGTCTCCCCCCCATTACCCCTGCGCCTTTACCTCCTATTACCCTCATCCCCTGCCCTGTTACCCCGTGTTACCCTGTCTCCCACCCCATTACCCTCCACTACTCCCACCCCCTGCCCAGTTACTCCCCGTTACCCCCATGTTACCCCATCTCCCACCCTGTTACCCCTGTGTTACCCCAACCCGTTACCCCCACCCCCCACTGTTACCCCATATTACCTCCATCCCGTTACCCCCCATTACCCCTGTCCCCTGCCCCATTACCCCCCATCCCCCCCGTGTCCCCCGCCCCATTCCTCCCTGTTACACCCGTGTCCCCTGCTCTGTTCCCCCCCATGTCCCCCCGTTACCCCTATCCTCTGCCCTGTTACCCCGTTACCCCTGTCCCCTGCCCTGTTACCCCCCATTCCCCCTGTGTCCCCCACCCTGTTACCCCCCGTTACCCCATCCTCCACCCTGTTACCCCCCGTTACCCCCGTCCCCTGCCCTGTTCCCCCCTGTGTCCCCCGCCCCATTACCCCCATTCCCCCCCGTGTCCCCCACCCCGTTACCCCCGTGTCCCCCCGTTACCCCCATCCACCACCCTGTTACCCCCATCCCCTGCCCTGTTACCCCCCATTACCCCTGTCCCCTGCCCTGTTACCCCCCGCTACCCCCCATGTCCCCCTCCCCGTTACCCCCCGTGTCCCCCCCCGTGTCCCCCCCCGTGTCCCCCCCCGTTCCCGTTCCCGCCGCGGCCCTACCCAGGCGCCCAGGCCGGGGCGCAGGCGGCAGAAGCGGCTCAGCTCCAGGGCGCCCGGGCGGGGACCCGGCTCCCGGCCCACGAAGAACTCGTACACGGCGCCCCCTGCCGCGACCCCCGCCGTGACCCACGGCGACCCCCACGCTGCCCCACGGCACCCCCACGCTGCCCCACGGCACCCACGGCGCCCCCTGCCGCGACCCCCGCCGTGACCCACGGCGACCCACCGCCACCCCCACGCTGCCCCACGGCACCCACGGCGCCCCCTGCCGCGACCCCCGCCGTGACCCACGGCCACCCCCACCGCCACCCCCCACGCTGCCCCACCGCCACCCCCACGCTGCCCCACAGCATCCACGGGGCCCCCTGCCACGACCCCCCACCGTGACCCACGGCCACCCCCACTGCGACCCCCACGGCCACCCCCACGGTACCCCACGGCACCCACGGCGCCCCCTGCCGCGACCCCCGCCGTGACCCACGGCGACCCCCACGCTGCCCCACGGCGACCCCCACGCTGCCCCACGGCACCCACGGCACCCCCACGCTACCCCATGGCACCCACGGGGCCCCCTGCCGCGACCCCCGCCGTGACCCACGGCGACCCACCGCCACCCCCATGCTGCCCCACGGCACCCACGGCGCCCCCTGCCGCAACCCCCGCCGTGACCCACGGCGACACACCGCCACCCCCCACGCTGCCCCACCGCCACCCCCACGCTGCCCCACGGCACCCCCTGCCACGACCCCCGCCGTGACCCACAGCACCCACGGCCACCCCCACGCTGCCCCACGGCACCCACGGCGCCCCCTGCCGCGACCCCCCGCCGTGACCCACGGCGACCCACGGCCACCCCCACGCTGCCCCACAGCACCCACGGCGCCCCCTGCCGCGACCCCCCCGCCGTGACCCACGGCGACCCACGGCCACCCCCACGCTGCCCCACGGCACCCACGGCGCCCCCTGCCGCGACCCCCCGCCGTGACCCACGGCGACCCACGGCCACCCCCACGCTGCCCCACAGCACCCACGGCGCCCCCTGCCGCGACCCCCCGCCGTGACCCACGGCGACCCACGGCCACCCCCACGCTGCCCCACGGCACCCACGGCGCCCCCTGCCGCGACCCCCGCCGTGACCCACGGCGACCCACCGCCACCCCCCACGCTGCCCCACGGCACCCCCACGCTGCCCCACGGCACCCCCTGCCACGACCCCCGCCGTGACCCACAGCACCCACGGCCACCCCCACGCTGCCCCACGGCACCCACGGCGCCCCCTGCCGCGACCCCCCGCCGTGACCCACGGCGACCCCCACGGCCACCCCCACGCTGCCCCACGGCGACCCCCACGCTACCCCCACGGCACCCACGGCGCCCCCTGCCGCAACCCCCGCCGTGACCCACGGCACCCACGGCGCCCCCTGCCGCGACCCCCGCCGTGACCCACGGCGACCCACGGCCACCCCCACGCTGCCCCACGGCACCCACGGCGCCCCCTGCCGCGACCCCCGCCGTGACCCACGGCGACCCACGGCCACCCCCATGCTGCCCCACGGCACCCACGGCGCCCCCTGCCGCGACCCCCGCCGTCACCCACGGGTACCTACAGGTACCCCCATGGCGACCCCCACGCTGCCCCACGGCAACCACAGGGCCCCCTGCTGGCACCCACCACCCCACTGACCCATGGCGACCCACGGTGCCCCCCGCTGCCACCCACAGGTACCCCCTCGGCACCCATGGCAACCCCCACGCTGCCCCACGGGTACCCCCACAGCACCCACGCTGCCCCATGGCGACCCCCACAGAGACCCCCATGCTGCCCCACAGCACCCCCAGCTGCCCCACGGCACCCACACATCCCCTGACTGCCCCATAGCATGCCCAGCTGCCCCACAGTGCCCACGTACCCCATGGCTACCCCATAGCACCCAAGGCCGCCCCATAGCACCCACATACCCCATGGCCGCCCCATAGCACCCACGTACCCCATGGCCACCCCATAGCACCCAGGGCCGCCCCACAGCACCCACATACCCCATGGCCGCCCCATAGCACCCAAGGCCACCCCACAGCACCCACATACCCCATGGCCACCCCATAGCACCCAAGGCCACCCCACAGCACCCACATACCCCATGGCCACCCCATAGCACCCAAGGCCACCCCACAGCACCCACATACCCCATGGCCACCCCATAGCACCCAAGGCCACCCCACAGCACCCACATACCCCATGGCCGCCCCATAGCACCCACATACCCCATGGCCACCCCATAGCACCCAAGGCCACCCCACAGCACCCACATACCCCATGGCCACCCCACAGCACCCATGTACCCCCTGGACGCCCCGTAGCACCCAGGGCTGCCCCACGGCACCCACGTACCCCATGGCCACCCCATGGCACCCAGGGCCACCCCGTAGCCCCCCCAGGCGCCCCCCCGCTCACCGGAGCCGCGGCGGGGGGCCCGCAGGTGGAGGAGGAGGGCGAGGCCGAAGGCCAGGGCGGAGGCGGCGGCCGCCAGCTGGGGCAGCAGGGCCGGCAGGGGGGGCAGCGGCGGCAGCAGCCCCCCGGCCAGGGCCCCCCCCCAGCGCCGCCCCCAGCGCCGCCGCCGCCGCTGCCGCCGGCACAGCGTCGGCCGGGACCCGCGGACCCGCGCGTCCGTCCGTCCGTCCCCCCCCCCCACACACACACACACACACCGGGGGCCCAGGCGTCCGGGGGCCCCACATGCCCCCCCTTAGGGACCCAGGCGTCCAGGGGCCCCCCCCACACACACACCAGGGACCCAGGCGTCCGGGGGCCCCACATGCCCCCCCTTAGGGACCCAGGTGTCCAGGGGCCCCCCCCACTGGGGACCCAGGTGTCCGGGCCCCCCCCCCCCCCCCCCCACACACACACCGGGGGCCCAGGTGTCCGGGGGCCCCACATGCCCCCCCTTAGGGACCCAGGCATCCAGGGGCCCCCCCACACACACACACACCAGGGACCCAGGCGTCCGGGGGCCCCACATGCCCCCCCCCTTAGGGACCCAGGTGTCTGGGCCCCCCCCCCCCCCCACACACACACATCGGGGACCCAGGCGTCCGGGCCCCCCACCCCACCAGGGACCCAGACATCTGGGGGTCCCATGCACCCCCCCCCTTAGGGACCCAGGTGTCCGGGGCCGCCCCCCCCCCCCCCCCCCCACATCAGGGACCCAGGCATCTGGCCCCCCCCCCCACACACACACACACCGGGGGCCC
Organism: Apteryx mantelli; assembly: GCF_036417845.1. Lineage (NCBI taxonomy): Eukaryota > Metazoa > Chordata > Aves > Apterygiformes > Apterygidae > Apteryx > Apteryx mantelli. The sequence goes on from NC_090014.1 coordinate 418,496, forward strand.
AGGCGTCCGGGGGCCCCACATGCCCCCCCTTAGGGACCCAGGCATCCAGGGGCCCCCCCCACACACACACACCAGGGACCCAGGCGTCCGGGGGCCCCACCCCACCAGGGACCCAGACATCTGGGGGTCCCATGCACCCCCCCCCCCCTTAGGGACCCAGGTGTCCGGGGCCCCCCCCCCCCCACATCGGGGACCCAGGCATCTGGGCCCCCCCCCCCCACACACACACACCAGGGACCCAGGCCGTCCAGGCCCCCCCCCCCCCCACACACACACACACCAGGGACCCAGGTGTCTGGGCCCCCCCCCACCCTTAGGGACCCAGGTGTCTGGGGGGCCCCCCCCACACACACACACACCAGGGACCCAGGCATTCGGGGTGCTCCCCCCACTAGGGACCCAGGCGTCCGGGGCCCCCCCCCCCACATCGGGGACCCAGGCGTCCAGGGCCCCCCCCCACCAGGGACCCAGGTGTCCAGGGGGCCCCCCCCCACTGGGGACCCAGGCGTCCGGGGGCCCCACGCACCCCCCCTTAGGGACCCAGGCGTCCGGGGGCCCCCACACACACACCAGGGACCCAGGCGTCCGGGGGTCCCACGCGCCCCCCCCTTAGGGACCCAGGCGTCTGGGAACTCATTTGCCCCATGGACCCCCCCCCCCCCCCGCAGGGGCCCAGGCGTCCGGGGACCCATGTGTCTCATAGAACTTCCCCCCCTCCAAGGGGACCCAGGCGTCCGGGTGACACCCCCCCCCCCGGGGACCCAGGCGTCCGGGCCCCACCCACCACTGAGGCCGTGCGGGTTCCCGTCGCTGCCTCCCGGGTCGGGGCCATCAGTGACCTGGGGGGTGACGCGCATCGCCCCTGTCCCCAACCCCGTCCCCAACGTCCCCCCGGCGTCCCCAACCCTGTCCCATCATCCTCAGTGTCCCCAACCCTGTCCCCAACGTGCCCCCAGCGTCCCCAACCCCGTCCCATCACCCCCAGTGTCCCCAACCCCGTCCCCAGTGTCCCCCCTGGTGTCCCCAACGTCCCCAATGTCCCGATGGTGTCCCCAACCCCATCCCCAACGCCCCCACAGCGCATGGGGACGTCACCATGTCCCTGTGTCCTCGTCCCCATGTTGTGTCCCCCCCCCCATGTCATCGTGTCCCTTAGCGTCCCCAGTTGCATTTCCCCATCCCTGGTGTCCCCCAATGTCCCGCTGTCCCCATCCCTGTGTTCCCCCGTGTCCCTGATGTCCCCATCCCTGTGTCCCCATGTTCCCTGGTATCCACAGTCCCATGTCCTCATCCCCGTGTCCTTCTGCCCCCATCCCTGTGCCCCCATGTCCCTCATGTCCCCGTCCCTGTGTCCTCCATGTCCCCCATCCCCATGTCCCCCCTGTCCCCATGTCCTCCATGTCCCCCATCCCCATGTCCCCCCTGTACCCATGTCCTCCATGTCCCCATGTCCCCATCCCTGTGTCCTCCATGTCCCCCATCCCCATGTCTTCCCATCCTCATGTTCTCCCTGTCCTCCCTGTCCCTCATGTCCCCCATCCCCATGTCCCCCCTGTACCCATGTCCTCCATGTCCCCATGTCCCCATCCCTGTGTCTTCCATGTCCCCCATCCCCATGTCTTCCCATCCTCATGTTCTGCCTGTCCTCCCTGTCCCTCATGTCACCATCCCCATGTCTCCCTGTCCTCCATGTCCCCGTCCCTGTGTCCTCCATGTCCCCCATCCCCGTGTCTTCCCATCCTCCGTGTCCTCCATGTCCCCGTGTCCCCATCCCCATGTCCCCCCGTCTCCGTGTCCTCCATGTCCCTGTGTCCCCGTCCCCATGTCCCCGTCTCCGTGTCCTCTGTGTCCCCGTGTGCCCGTCCCCACGTCCCCGTCTCCGTGTCCTCTGTGTCCCCGTGTGCCCGTCCCCACGTCCCTGTCCCCAGTGCCCCCCCGTCACCCCCGCGTCACCTTGCGCCGGGGCAGCAGGAGGCAGAGCAGCCCGTGCGAGGCCACCCAGGCGAGGACGAGGCCCACGGCCGGGGGGGACGGCAGGGCCGGGGGGGGCCCCGTCCCCGTCCCTGTCCCTGTCCCCGTCCCGCACGTCCCCACCAGCTGCACCAGCGCCAGCGGCAGCAGCAGCGTCAGCGCCCCGGCGCCTGCGGGGGGGGGCCCAGGCGTCCGGGAGGGGCCCAGGCGTCCGGGGGGGGGGGGGGAACCACATCCCCCCTCCCCCCCTCCAAACCCTGCTACCACCCCACCCAGGGACCCGGTAGGATGACAGGGGCCCAGGCGTCCGGGAGGGACCCCCCCCCCCTCCCTCAAGGGGGTCCAGGCGTCCGGGCCCTGCCCCTCCCCCCCCCCACCCACTCCCAGGGGGCCCAGGCGTCCGGCCCCCCCCCCCCTTACCCCAGGCCCCCCCGAAGTCGAGCTCGGCGGCTCCTCGCGGCTCCATCGGCCCCGACCTGCGACGGGGCCGCGGGTCAGGGGGGGGCCGCAGCCGGGAGGGACCCAGGCGTCCGGGCCCCTCCCCCCCTCCCCCCCCCTCGAGGGACCCAGGCGTCCGGGCTCCCCCCCCCTCCCCGGGCCGCCTTCACCTGCCGCTCGGCTCCCCCAAGCCCCTCCCCTCGGGGGCGTGGTCTGAGCTAGACCCGCCCTCAGCATAGCCACGCCCTTCAGCTGCGCACTCCCCCCCTCTCCCCAGGGCGCGGCCACGTGACCCGCTGGGCGCCGCCCCATTGGCCGCTCAGCCCGGCGGGCCTGGCTGAGGGATGAGGTCACCTCGGCGCGCGCTGATTGGCTGCGGCGCGCCGCGGGGCCCCGCCCCTGCTTAAAGGGACAGGAGCCCTGATTGGGGGGGGGGCAACACGTTTCGGACACGCGTGACCCTGACATGCTTCAGACACATATGTGGCCACAACATGCTTCATGCAGGGCTGACACGCTACAGACACGTGTGACCCCAACATGTCTTGCGCAGGGACCTGACACGCTTCGGCCACGTGTGTGACCCCACAAGGCTCCAGCGATGTGACACCAACACGCCTCGTACAGGGGCCTGACACGCCTTGGACGCGTGTGTGTGACCCCGACACGCTTCAGACATGTGAGTCTGCCCCTACACGCCTCACACAGCCCGGACCCGCTTTGGACACGCGTGACCCCCCAACCCCACACACGTGCCAGTGCCACCCTGCACACGTGTGTGAGGCTACACGTCACCCTGCCAGGCTGCCTTGCCCGCGACCCGTGACCGCCCGCACACGCGTGTGCTGCCCCGACATGCCTCACCCCATCCCATGACCACCCGCACACGCATGTGGTGCCCCGACACACCTCGCCCCATCCCATGACCGCCCGCACACGCGTGTGGCACCCCGACACACCTCGCCCCATCCCATGACCGCCCGCACACGCGTGTGGCACCCCGACACGCCTCGCCCCATCCCATGACCGCCCGCACACGCGTGTGGCACCCCAACACGCCTCGCCTGCAGCCATCACACACGCGGCTGTGGCGAAAAACACGTTTAATGGCAATAAAAGATCCCGCGAACGGGTGTCGCACGAGGGGCCTCGCACCGGGGGGGGGGGGTCCGTCCTCGTGCAGGGGGGTCCGTCCTCGTGCAGGGGTGTCTGTCCTCACGGGGGGGTGTCTGTCCTCACGGGGGGGGGGTGTCGTCCTCACGGGGGGGTCGGTCGTGTCCCGTCACTCCACCACGAGGTCGAAGCGCTCGGCCTCCTCGAACTGGGCGTTCATGCGGGCGGCCCAGGCCTCCAGCTCCCCTTGCTGGGGACGCGGGGACACGCGCGGGTCAGGGGGGCGACAGAGGGGACGCGGGGGGACACAGGGGGCACATGGACGTGGGGGTACGTGGGGGGACAGAGGGGAAGCAGGGACACGGGACATGGGGGGAAACAGAGGGTGACATAGAGGGACGTGGGGACACAGAGGGGACGTGGGGACGCGGAGGGACATGGGGACACATGGGAGGGACCTGGGGACACAGGAACTGGGGACACGGAGGGGGACACAGGAGGGACACGGAGGTGAAGTGAGGACACAGAGGGGGACATGGGGACACAGGGACACGGAGGGGGACACAGAAGGGACATGGGGACACAGAGGGGAACATGGGGACTTGGGGGGGACACGGGAATTGGGGGCACAGAGGGGGACGCAGGAGGGACACGGGGACACGGAAGTGAAGTGAGGACACAGAGGGGGACATGGAGAGACACAGGGACATGGAGGGGACACAGGGACATGGGGACACAGAGGGGAACATGGGGACTTGGGGACATGGGGGAATTGGCACAGAGGGGGACGCAGGAGGGACATGGGGACATGGAGGTAAACTGGGGACACAGAGGGGAGTCAGGGACACGGAGGGGGACACAGGAGGGACTGGGGGACACAGGGACACGGAGGGGACATGGGAACACAGAGGGGAACAGGGGGACACATGGGGGACACGGGAGGGACACGGGGGGAAATTGGGGGCACAGAGGGGGACGCAGGAGGGACATGGGGACACGGAAGTGAAGTGGGGACACAGAGGGGACATGGGGACACAGAGGGGAGTCGGGGACACGGGATATAGGGGGACACAGAGGGGACACAGGGACACGGAGGGGACCCGGCGGGGCCGCGCGTCACTCACGTCGATGGGAGCCACCTTCCTCTTCCTCCTGCGCTCGGGGCCGAGGCCGATGCCGGGCAGGTCGGTGGCGACGGCGGTGGCAGGGACGGTGGCGGGGACGGGGACGGGGGACAGGGGGGGACAGGGGGGGCCGGGGGGCCGCGGCGAGGCCAGCGCCCGCCCCAGCGGCGTCGAGGCCTCCAGGCGGCTGTAGGAGCGCCGGACGCGGGGCGCCACCGGCGGGGGGGACGGCGGGGGACGGCGGGGGGACGCGGGCGGGGACGGCGGGGGACAGCGGGGGGACAGCGGGGGCCGGGGGGCCGCGGGGGGGCGGCGGGGGGACGCGGGGACGGCGGCCGCGGGGACGTTCTCCTTCTGGCCGCGGAGCTGCGCGGAGGGGGAAGCGTCAGCGCGGGGACGTCCCCGGCCTCGTCCCCAACCCCCGCGGCGACGTCCCCAACCCCGCGGGGACGTCCCTGCCCATGTCCCCAACCCTATGGAGATGTTCCCAACCCCGTGGAGACGTCCCTGTCCCCATCCCCAACCCTGTTGAGATGTCCCTAACCCCACGGGGATGTCCCTGCCCCTGTCCCAACCCCGTGGAGATGTCCCCAACCGTGGAGACGTCCCTGTCCCCGTCCCTGACCCCGTGGAGATGTCCCCAACCGTGGAGACGTCCCTGTCCTCGTCCCCAACCCCGTGGAGATGTCCCCAACCCCGCGGGGACGTCCCTGTCCTTGTCCCCAACCCCATGGGGACGTCCCTGGCCCCGTGGGACATCCTCGTCCCTGTCCCCAACTCCATCACGATGTCCCCAACCCTTGTCCCCAGCCCCACGGGGACCTCCCTGCCCCTGTCCCTGTCCCCAACCCCATGGAGATGTCCCCAACCCCTGACTCCATGGGAATGTCCCCAACCCTGCCGGGACGCCCCTGTCCCCAGCCCCACGGGGACGTCCCTGTGTCCGCACCCCATCGGGACGTCCCCGGCCCCTGATGCCCAACCCCACGGGGACGTCCCTGTCCATGTCCCCAACCCTGTGGAGATGTCCCTAACCCCACGGGGATGTCCCTGTCCTGGTCCCCAACCCGGAGGAGACGTCCCCAACCCTGTGGAGATGTCCCCAGCCCCGTGGAGACATCCCTGCCCATGTCCCTAACCCTATGGAGATGTCCCCAGCCCCGCGGGGACGTCCCTGTCCTCGTTCCCAATCCCGTGGAGATATTTCCAACCCTCTGGGGACGTCCCTGCCCCTATCCCAACCCCATAGAGATGTCCCTGTCCCCAACCCCTATGGAGACGTTCCCAACCCCACGGGGGCATCCCTGTCCCCGTCCCCAACCCCGTGGAGATGTCCCCAACCCCAGGGGGACGTCCCCGTCCCTGGACTTACCCGGAGGCTGCGCCGCGAGGCCTCGGGTCGGTCACACGCCTGCGGGGGGGGGGGGGGAGGGGGGTTGTCAGCGGGGGAGGGGCCCGGACGCCTGGGTCCCCTGGGGGGGGGGGAGGGGACACCTGGGGCGTGTCCCTGCCCCGCGTGCTCCATGTCCCCGCGTGTCGTGGCACGTCCCTGCGTGTTCCATGTCCCCACGGGTCGTGGCACGTCCTTGCGTGTCGTGGCATGTTCCCATGCACGTCACGTTCCCGTGTCATCGCGTGTTGTGGCGCGTCCCCCCGCGGCCCCACGTGTCGCACTGTGTCCCCCCCACATGTCCCCGTGTGTCTCTGCTGTGTCCCTGCCATGTCCCTGCGTGTCCCCACGTGTTCCCGTGTCCCTGCCATGTTTCCATGTCCCTGCCGTGTCCCCACATGTTCCTGTGTCCCCACATGTTCCTGTGTCCCTGCCGTGTCCTTGCCGTGTTCCCATGTGTTCCCGGGTCCCTGCCGTGTCCCTGCCGTGTCCCCGCTCACCGGGCTGCTGAGCGCCGTCCTCCGGGCAGGGGCCGAGCCGGAGCTGCGCCGGGCTGGGGGGGCGCCGTGAGGGGGGGCTGTGACCCCCAGCTGCCCCCCGGGACCCCCAAATACCCCCCCGGGACCCCCAGCTGCCCCCCGGGACCCCCAAATACTCCCCCCGGACCCCCGACTGCTCCTCACTGCCCCCCAGACCCCTCCACTGCCCCATAGGGACCCCCCAGAACCCCCAAGCACCCCCCAACTACCCTTATTGCCCCATAGGGCCCTCTGCCAGCACCCTCAGAGCCCCCCCCACCCCACGGACCCTCCCGGAGCCCCCCAACTGCCCCATAGGGACCCCCAACACCCCCCTGCCCCATTGACACCCCCCCAGCTCCCCCACAGGGACCTCAACACCCCCCTGCCCCTTAGAGACCCCCCCAGTTCCCCCATAGGGACCCCCAACACCCCCCCGCCCCATTGAGACCCCTCCAGTTCCCCCATAGGGACCCCCAACACCCCCCCACCCCATTGAGACCCCCCCCAGTTCCCCCATAGGGACCCCCAACACCTCCCCTCCCCTAGAGACCCCCCCAGTTCCCCCATAGGGACCCCAACACCCCCCCGCCCCATTGAGACCCCCCCAGTTCCCCCATAGGGACCCCCAACATCCCCCCGCCCCATTGAGACCCCTCCAGTTCCCCCATAGGGACCCCCAACACCCCCCCTCCCCTAGAGACCCCTCCAGTTCCCCCATAGGGACCCCCAACACCCCCCCGCCCCATTGAGACCCCCCCAGTTCCCCCATAGGGACCCCAACACCCCCCCCGCCCCATTGAGACCCCCCCAGTTCCCCCATAGGGACCCCCAACACCCCCCCCCGCCCCCTAGGGGCGCTCCGGACCGCCCCCCCGATGCCCCGCCCCCCGCCCCTAGTGCTCGCCTCCCGGACCCCCCAACTCCCCCCCGGTTCCCCACCACCACCCCTGGGTGCCCCCCGGGTCCCCCCTCACCCCCCGGGGCCGCCGTGGCCGCCCGGGGCCGCGCGGCGCCACTCGCCGCCATCGCCCGGTTCGAATCGCCCGCTCGGGCGGAAGTGGCGTCACGCGGCGGAAGCGCGGGGCGGGCCGCGCGCCAACGCGCCGGGCGGGAGCGGCGCCATCTTAGGTGTGGCGGAAGGGGTCCGGGGGAATGAGGAGGGGAGCTTCCGGTAGGGCAGTAGCGGAAGTGACGGTATCTCAGGGCGACGGACCCGGAAGAGCCGTGCCAGCGGGGCAGCGCGTCTCCATAGGAACCCGTGAGCGCTCGCGGGACCCCCCCGGACGCCGGGGCCCCCCTCGGGGCCCCCTCGGACGCCTGGGTCCCCGGCGGCGGCGCCATGGGGCTCTGCAAGTGCCCCAAGCGGAAGGTCACCAATCTCTTCTGCTTCGAGCACCGGGTGAACGTCTGCGAGAGCTGCCTCGTCGCCAACCACCACAAGGTGCCGCGGCGGAGGGGAGGGGAAGAGGGGGGGGGTCTCGGGGTGCCCCCCCGCGGGTCTCGGGGTGCCCCGGACGCCCCCCCCCGACGCCGCCTGTTCTCCCCCCCCTCCGCTTCCCAGTGCATCGTCCAGTCCTACCTGCAGTGGCTGCAGGACAGCGACTACAACCCCAACTGCCGCCTCTGCGGGACCCTGCTGGCCGCCCGCGACACCGTGCGCCTCGTCTGCTACGGTGCGCCTCGAGACCGCCGGGCGGGGGGGTGCGGGGGGGGCCTCGAGACCGCCGGGCGGGGGGGTGCGGGGGGGCCTCGAGACCGCCGGGTGGGGGGGGTGCGGGGGGGCCTCGAGACCGCCGGGCGGGTGGGGTGCGGGGGAGCCTCGAGACCGCCGGGCAGGGGGGCGCGGGGGGGCCTCGAGACTGCCATAAGAGGGGGCCTTGACACTGCCATCCAGTGGGGTGCGGGGGGGCCTTGACACTGCCGTCTGGGGACACGAGGGGCCCCGAAACTGCCCTCCTGGGGTCAGGGGAGCCCTGACACCACCCTCCTGGGGCACAGGGGGCCCCGACACAACTTTTCAGGGCTTGTGGGGGATCCCAAAACTGCCATCCTGGGAGTGGGAGCACTGAAACCACTCCCTGGGGTGTGGGGGACCCTTTGGGGGGGGGCAGAGAGCCTTGAAACCGCCTTGTAGGGGAGCAGGGGATCTTGAAACTGCTCCTCGGGGGAAAAAGGGAAACAAAACCTGCTGTTTGCAGCGAGGGGAGCCCTGAAACTGCCCACCAGGGGGATGGGGGACCCCAAAACTGCTCTCCGGAGCAACAGGGGGCCCCAAAACTGCCATCTAGGGAGCAGGAAGATCCCAAAACTGCCCTCCAGGAGGACAGGGGATCCCAAAAACAGTCCTGTGGGGGGTGGGGGACCTTGAAACCAACGGGGTCCCCACAAAAGAGGACTTTTGGGGGGAAGGGGACTTGAAAACCGTCATTTGGGGAGATGGGGGCCCTGGAACTGCTTGTTGGAGGGAAGGAGACCCCCAAAACCACCTTTTCCGGGATTAAGAGGCCCCGAAAACTCTCTTTACAGGGTGGGGAAGCCTCAAAACTGACACTCGGGGGAAAGAGAAGCCCTGAAACCACCTTTTAGGGGAAGGGGGGGCCTTGAAACTGTTCTTTTAGCAGATGGGGGACCCTGAAACTGTTTTTTAAGGGACAGGGGGAGCTTGAAACTGCCCTTCAGGGGGGTGGGGACCCCCAAAACAGGCTTTTTTGGGGTTTCTGGGGGTCGGGGGGGTTGTGCGTGGTTCGGGGGGGTTGAGGGGGTCCCCGGGTGCCTGGTGACGCCCCCCTCCCCGTCCCTGTCCCCCCCCCAGACCTGTTCCACTGGTCGTGCCTGGCGGCGCGGGCCCGGGCGCTGCCCCCCCGCACGGCGCCCGCCGGCTACCGCTGCCCCAGCTGCGGGGGGCCCCTCTTCCCCCCCCCGAACCTGGAGGGCCCCGTGGCCGCCGCCCTGCGCGCCCGCCTCGCCGCCGCCCCCTGGGCCCGCCCCGGCCTCGGCCTGCCCCTGGTGAGTGACCCCCCCCCCCCGCGACACCCCCTGGTGCCCCCCAACTGCCCCCCGGTGCCCCCAATCTCCCCCTGCTATTGCCGGTCCTGGAGGGGGGGGGGTCCCCAAGGTCCTGGGTTTGGGCTGCCCCTATTGAGACCCCTGACCCCCCCCCCATCACCCCTGGGGGCCCCTGACACCCCCCCCCATCAGCTCTGGGGGCCCCAACCCCCCCCCCAGGGCCCCCCAATCACCCCTTGGGTCCCCTGACCCCCCCCCAGGACCCCCCAGCACCTATGGGTGCCCCTGACCCCCCCTGATCACCCCTGGGGGTCCCAAACCCCCCCCCCCAGGGCCCCTCAATCACCTCTGGGGGCCCCCGACCCCCCCCTGACCCCCCCCCCAGATCGAGGAGGCCGAGGCGGCGCCGGAGCTGGAGCCGGAGCCGGAGCCAGAAGCGGGCTGCCGACACCTGGGGCAGCTTCGGGGGTGAGTGTTGGGGGGGGGGGGCAGGACCCTGGGACCCCCCCACCCCACCCCACCCCCAGGGGGGACCCGCCCGGACGCCTGGGCCCTCCCTGACCCCCCCCGGTGTCTCCGCAGCCCCCCCAGCTGCCGCCGAGGCCCCCCCGAGCCCCCCGGGCCGCCCACGCCGTCGTCCACGTGGGCACCGAGACCCTCGTGCTGCACGGTGAGCCGGGACCCCCGGAACGGGGCTGGGGACCCCCAAAAGGGGGATAGGGACCCCCGGAATGGGGCTGGGGACCCCTGAAAGGGGGTGGGGACCCCCGGAATGAGGCTGGGGACCCCAAAAGGGGGATAGGGACCCCGGAACGGGCTGGGGACCCCCAAAAGAGGGATAGGGACCCCCAAAATGACAATAGGGACCTCCAGAATGGGGCTGGGGACCCCTGAAATGGGGGTGGGGACCCCCAAAAGGGGATAGGGACCCCCAAAATAGGGATAGAGACCCCCGAAATGGAGCTGGGGACCTCAGAACAGGGATAGGGACCCCCGGAACAGGGCTGGGGCCCCCTGAAATGGGGGTAGGGACCCCCGGAAGGGGGCTGGGGACCCCCAAAATGGGCATAGGAACCCCCAGAATGGGGCTGGGGACCCCTGAAACAGGAGTAGGGACCCCGAAATGGGCCTGGGGGACCCCCCAAAATGGGCCTGGGACCCCCAAAATGACAATAGGGACCCCAGAAGGGGGCTGGGGACCCCCAAAATGGGAATGGGGACCCAAAAAGGGTTAGAAAACCCTCGAAGAGTTTGGGGACCCCCAAAATGGGCTGGGGACCTTCAGGAGGGACCTAGGGGGCCCCCCCCCAAAAGGGGCTGGGGACCCCCCAGGGGGAGCTGGGGGACCCCCAAAATGGGGCTGGAGACCCCCCAAAATGGGCCTTGGGACCCCAAATGGGGCTGGGGACCCCCCATATGGGGCTAGGGCCCCCCAAAGGGGGTTGAGGGGCCCTGGGGGGGGTTGGACCCTGATTTTGGGGGGGTCGGGGGGCCCTGGGGGGGTTCAGAGCCCCGTTTTGGGGTCTGGGGGGGGTCGGGGACCCCCGTTTCGGGAGCCCCCCGCTGACGCCGCCCCCAGGTTCTGCCCCCCGCAAGCCCCTGGGGGGCGCGAGAGCCGCGACCCCCCCGACCGCGACGAGGACAAGTACCGGGCGGCGGCGGGTGCTCAGGTGGGGCCGCGAAACGGGGCGAAACGGGTGGAAACGGGCAAAACGGGGGGGTGGGGGGGAAAACGGGGAGCCCCCCCCAGCGGGCGCTCAGGTGTGGGCCGCGAAACGGGGTGAAACGGGGTGGAAACGGGCAAAACGGGGGGGTGGGGGGGAACGGGGAGCCCCCCCCCAGCGGGCGCTCAGGTGGGGCCGCGAAACGGGCGAAACGGGGCGGAAACGGGCAAAACGGGGGGGGGGTGGGGGGGGAAACGGGGAGCCCCCCCCCGGCAGGCACTCAGGTGGGGCCGCGAAACGGGGTGAAACAGGGCAGAAACAGGCAAAATGGGGGGACGGCGGCACAGGCTCTGGTGGGGACAGTGAAATGGGGTGAAAACGGGGCAAAATGGAGCAAAATAAGGGGAAATGGGGTGATAACGGAGAGAAACGGGGGCTTGCAGCGTGCGCTCTGCGTGGGAGCAGGGGAAACGGGGCAGGACGGGGTGAAACGGGGTGAATTGAGGCAGGATTGGACAAAACGGGGTGAAACCGGGGCGGAATGGGGTGAAACAGGGCAAAATAGGGCAAAACGGGGGCAGGACGGGGCTGGAACGGGGGGGCAAAAATGGGGCGGGATGAGGCAAAACGAGGCGAAACCAGGGACAAAACGGGCAGAATGGGACAAAATGGGCCAGGTGGGGGACGGAACGGGGCAAAATGGGGCAGAATGGGGACAAAAAAGGGGTAAAGGGGGGGCAGGAAGGATTCGGGGGGGGTTGGAGGGATTTGGGGTCAGGGAGGATTGGAGGGTCTGGGGGATCAGGAAGGATTCGGGGGGATCAGGAAGGATTTGGGGGGTCAGGAAGGATTTGGGGGGGTTCAGAAGGATTCGGGGGTCAGGAAGAATTGGGGGATTTGGAGGGATTTGGGGGGTCAGGAAGGATTTGGGGGGGTCCAGGGGGATTCAGAGGGATTTGGGGGGGGTCCGGGGGCCCCTGACCCCCCCGTCCCCGCTCCGGCCCGCAGGTGCTGGCCCCGGGGGCGCCCCCCCCGCCCCCCCGCTGCTGGTCCTGGCCCTGGGGGGGGGCCCTGGCCTTCGTCGCCCTCCTCGTCCTCCTGGCGCGCCTGGGCCGGGCGGCCGCCGCCAACGACCCCGCGCTGGAGCCGCTGCGCAACCCCCACCTGCGCGTGGGGCCCTGACCCCCCCCCGGGGGGCAAATACCCCCCCCCGGGGGCAGATACCACCCCCCCGGGGGCAGATACCCCCCCTGCCAAGGAGCCCCATTGCTACGGGGGGGCCACAGATGCCCCCCCAGGGGGGTAAACGTGAGCCCAGGGGAGTAAACGTAAGCCCCCGGGGGTAAATATGACCCCTGGGGGGGTAAATACTGCCCTGAGAAGGGGCAATTTGGGCCCTGGAGGGGGTAAATACCCGCTTTGGGGGAGGGGGAATCCTTCCCTCCCCCGGGGTGCTGGGCTGGAGCTGCCGTGGGAGCCCTGATGACATGGGGGTGGGTAAATGCCCCCCCCCAGGGGCAATAAATGCCCCCCCATGGGGTAAATGTGACCCTGGGGGGGTAAATTGGGCCCTGGAGGGGGGAAATACTCAGCTTGGGTGGCAAATCTTTTCCCGGGGGGCAATAACCCACCCCCCAGGGGGCAATTATAACCCTCAGGGGGCAACTACAACCCCCCAGGGGTAATTACAGCCCCGGGGGGGTAATTAACACAGCTGGGAGAGGGCAAAGGGCCCCGGGGTGCCATTAGGCTGTGGCGTTTATTAACGAAGGCAGGAGATAACGAGCGCCCCAAATGGCCCGGACGCCTGGGCCCCTTCCCCGTGATGGAGACAGACCCGGACGCCTGGGCCCCTTCCCCATGATGGAGACGGGCCCGGACGCCTGGGCCCCCTGCAGGGACCAAGACGGACCCGGACGCCTGGGCCCCTTCCCCGTGACGGAAGCCGCCCCGGACGCCTGGGCCCCGTGTCCCCGCGGGCGACGTGGGGCCGACGCGGGTGGCGGGAGAAGGGCGGGGGGGGGGGGGGGGACCCGGACGCCTGGGTCCCTTCCCCCCCCCCCCGCGGGGTGGCCATTAAAGGCGCAGGTGTGACGAGCGCGTGGGGCCTCAGTAGCTCTCGGGCCGGTGCTGCAGGGTGCCGTACTCGAAGGCGACGCGGGCCAGGCACAGCGCGGCGTTGGCGGCTGCGGGGACGGGGACGGGGGGGTGGCGGGTGGGCGGTGGTGGTGTGTTGTCCCCCCCCTCCCCCGCCGCAGCGAGGGGCCCAGGGCGTCCGGGCCCCCCTCCCTTACCCAGCGAAGCCAGCGCCAGGCGGCTCGGGAAGGTGCTGCCGGGCCGGAGGCTGCGCAAGGCTCCCAGCAGAGCCCAGGAGAAACTCAGCACGTGCGAGAACTGCGGGGGGGGGGGGGGCAGGGGGGGTGGTTAGGGGGCCCAGGCGTCCGGGGAGGGGGCCCAGGGTGTGTGGGGGAGGGGAGAGGCAGGGAGGGACCCAGGTGTCCGGGGGGGGGGGATTGGGGAGGGGCCCAGGCATCCAGGAGGGAACCCAGGCTTCCGGGGGGGATTGGGGGGGGCCCAGGTGTCGGGGGGTGGGAAACAGGACTGAGGAGGGACCCAGGCGTCCGGGGGGAGAGGATTGAGGAGGGGGTCCAGGCATCTGGGGGGGGGATGGGGGGGGCCCAGGTGTCCAGGGGGATGAAGGAAGGGCCTAGGTGTCTGGGGGGGGGGGGTGAAGGAAGGGCCCAGGTGTCCAGGGGGGGGATGGGGGGGGGCCCAGGTGTCTGGGGGGGGGGGGGAAGGAGGGGCCCAGGCATCGGGGGGTATTGAGGAGGGGCCCCAGGCATCCGGGGGGGGGTATTGAGGAGGGGCCCAGCTGTCCGGGGGGGGTGAAGGAGGGGCCCAGGCATCCGGGGGGGGTGAAGGAAGGGCCCCAGGTGTCCGGGGGGGGGTGAAGAGGGACCCAGGCATCTGGGGGGGGTACGGAGGGGGGGCCCAAGCGTCCCGGGGGGGGTACGGAGGGGGGGCCCAGGCGTCCGGGGGGGGGGGGGGGAATGAAAGGGGGGGGGCCCAGGCGCCCGGGCCGCACCAGGAGGCCGCGGACGAGGCGCAGCCGGGGCAGCCCGGGCCGCCGGCGCTGGCCGAGGCGCCGCACGTCGACGCCCAGGAGGCCGCCGTGAGCCGCCAGCAGCAGAGCAGCGAGGCGGCCGCCAGCGCCGCCCCCCCCGGGCGCCGCCCGGCCCCCAGCGCCCTCCGCCACCCCCCCCGCCACCGGCGGCAGCACCGGCGACGGGGGCGGTGACAGGGGGGGGCGACGACGGCGACGGGGGGGCGGCTGCGGGGCGGCCACCGAGCTCGGCGACGGGCCCGGGGGGGCGGCGGCTGGGTGACGCTCCGGGGTGGCCCCGAGGCTGTTGATGGGCGCCAGGGTGTCCCGAGGGGTGGCGGGTGACGTCTGGGTGACGTTCCGGGGTGGCCCCGAGGCTGTTGATGGGCACCAGGGTGTCACCAAGCCTGGGGGGGTGGTGTCTGGGTGACACTTTGGGGTGTCCCCAAGGCTGTTGATGGGCGCCAGGGTGTCCCCGAGGGTGGCAGTGACGTCTGGGTGACGCTCCAGGGTGGCCCCGAGGGTGGCGTCGTCGTCTGGGTGACGCTCCAGGGTGTCCCCGAGGCTGTTGATGGGCGCCGGGGTGTCCCCAAGGGTGGCAGTGACGTCTGGGTGACGCTCCAGGGTGGCCCCGAGGCTGTTGATGGGCGCCGGGGTGTCACTGTGCCTGGGGGGTGGCGTTTGGGTGACACCCTGGGGTGTCCCCGAGCCTGGAGGGACGCCAGGGCTGCGAGGGACGGGGGATCCGGGTGGCCGAGAAGGGCTCACGGCGAGGGCCCAGGCGTCCGGGAAAGGCTCACGGCGAGGGCCCAGGCGTCCGGGCGGGACCCAGCAGCAAGTCCCCGAGCCCCAGGGGCTTGTGGGAAGAGGGGCCCAGGCGTCCGAGCGCCCGCGGCCGTTGTGACGTCGCGGCCGTTCCGTCGCCGCCGCCGCCGCGGCGCTCGGCGGGCGCCATTTTCGCGCCGCCCGTTGCCATGGCGACGCGCGCCGCTTCCCGCCCGAGGCGGCGGGCGGAAGTGACGCGCGGGGAGGCGGTGGGGCCGGAAGCGGCGGGGCGGGGCCGGAAGCAGCTGTTGCAGCAGCAGCAGCGGCGGCGGGGGCGGCCATGGCGGAGGCGGCGGCGGCGGCCGGGGGCAGCCCCGAAGCCGGGGCCGAGGCCGATCCGGGGCCGAGCCGGGCCGGCGACGGCCCACGGGCTGCTCCAGCGCTACTACGGGCTGCCCGAGGCGGCGGGGGAGGCCCCGGACCCCGCCGACATTAACGGGGCCTCACTTCGACCCGGAAGTGTTCCTCACCAAGGTGACCTTTGACCCCCGGCGCCCCTAAGGCGACCCCCGCCCCACTCCCCCCCCCGATCCCTATGGGCCCCTATGGACCTCCATAGGGGCAGCGTTGGGGGGGGCCCGGGGGGCAGTTGGGGGCCCCGGGGGGGCAACTAGGGCCCCTGGGATGGTCGCTGGGGCATATTTAGGGGCTCAGGGGGGCGGTTGGAGGCCCGAGGGGGGGCAAATAGGGGTCCCGGGGGGCAGTTTTGGCCCTGTTTTGTCCCCCTAGCTGTGCAGCAGGTGCCCCCTGGGGCAGTTGGAGGTCCTGGAGGAGGTGTTAGGGGTGCTGGGGGGCAGTTAGGCCCTTTCAGGGGCAGTTGTGACCCCCTTTTTCCTCCCCATCTGCACAGTGAGTCCCCCCTGGGGCAGTTGGGGGTCCCGGGGGGGCAGTTGTGACCCCTCTTGCCCCCCCAGCTGCGCAGCGAGTGCCCCCTGGGGCAGTTGGGGGGCCCAGGGGGGGCAGTTGGGGCTTCGGGGGGGGGCAGTTGTGACCCGTTCTGCCCCCCAGCTGCGCAGCGAGTGCCCCCTGGGGCAGCTGCTGGCCCGCGAGGCCGAGCTGGTGCGGCAGATCCGGGCCCTCGACAGCGACATGCAGACGCTCGTCTACGAGAACTACAACAAGTTCATCTCCGCCACTGGTGCGGGTCCAGGTGTCCGGGGAGGGGGCCCAGGCGTCCGCGGGGGGGGGGCCCAGGCGTCCGGGGAGGGGGGCCCAGGTGTCCAGGGGGGGACCCAGGTGTCCGGGGAGGGGCCCAGGTGTCTGGGTGCTGGTTGCAGTACAGTGATGCTGGGGGGGCTCTGGGAGGGGCCCAGGCGTCCGGGGAGGGAGCCCAGGCATGGGGGGGAAGGTGGGCCCAGGTGTCTAGGGGGTCCGAAGCGTCCAGAGAACCCAGGAGGGGACCCCAGGCGTCCGGCTCAGGGGCCCAGGCATCCGGGAGAGGGACCCAGGTGTCTGGGGAGGGGGCCCAGGTGTCCGGAGAGGACCCAGGCATCCGGGGGGGACCCCAGGGAGGGACCCAGGCGTCCGGGGAGGACCGGGACACGCAGGTAGGTGTCGGGGTGGGGGCCCAGGCATCCGGGGGACCCAGGCGTCCGGGCCGCGCCCTTTCTCCCCCCCCCCCCAGACACCCATCCGGAAGATGAAGGCCGACTTCCGGCGCATGGAGGCCGAGATGGACGGCCTGGCCGCCAACATGGCCGCCATCACCGCCTCCAGCGCCCGCGTCAGCGCCGCGCTCCAGGACCGGCACCACCGCGGCGCCCAGCTCGCCGTGCGCTGGGGGGGGCCGGGGGGGGCAGATCTGAGGGGGTGGGGGGTCCTAGGGGGCAGATATGGGGGGTTGGGACAGATCTGAGGGGTTTGGAGGGATCCTGGGGGGGCAGATTTGGGGGGTTGGGGGCATTGGGGATACCTGGGGGGCAGATCTGGGGGGTTTGGGGTAGATCTAGGGAGTTGGGGGGTCCTGGGGGGGCAGATCTGGGGGTGTTGGGGCAGATCTGGGGGGCTGAGGGGGACCCTGGGGGGCAGATTTGGGGGGTTGGGGGTAGATCTAGGGAGTTGGGGGGTCCTGGGGGGGCAGATCTGGGGTGTTGGGGCAGATCTGGGGGGCTGAGGGGGACCCTGGGGGGCAGATTTGGGGAGTTGGGGTAGATTTGGGGGGGCTGAGGGGGACCCTGGGGGGCAGATTTGGGGGGTTGGGGTAGATCTGGGGGTTGGGGGGACCCTGGGGGGGCAGATTTGGGGGGTTGGGGTAGATCTGGGGGGTTGGGGGGACCCTGGGGGGCAGATTTGGGGGGTTGGGGCAAATCTGGGGGGATGGGGGGACCCTGGGGGGCAGATCTGGGGGGTTGGGGGCAGATTTTGGGGGTTGGAGGGGCCCTGGGGGAGGCAGATCTGGGGGGGGAGGTTCCAGTCCCTAGCCCTGCCCCTGTGCTCTGGCCACGCCCCTTTGCTCTGGCCCCACCCCTGCCCCCAACCCCGCCTCCTTTGCCCTGGCCACGCCCCCATCACTAGCCCCGCCCACTCCCTTGCCTGGGCTCCCCCTTTTGCCCTGGCCCTGCCCCACCCCCCTGCTCTGACCCCACCCCACTCCTGACCCCGCCCCATCAGCGGTGGCCCCGCCCCTCTGTTTTACCCTGCTCTGTGATCCCGCCCCCAAGCATGCTTCTGCCTTGGCCCCACCCACATCACCCACATTCTGACTCCACCCACCCCTGAGCCTGCCCCCACTCTGACTCCACCCCTGCCGTGGCTCCACCCACATTCTGGCTCTGCTCCTCTCCCAGCCACACTCTTGCTGTGACCCCAGTGGTGCCTTAGCCCTGCCCCATCTCTGACCCCGCCCCCCGGCCTGGCCCCGCCCCCCGGGCCTGGCCCCGCCCCTTCCCCCCGCAGGGGTGCACACGCTGCTGCGGAAGCTGCAGTTCCTGTTCGAGGTGCCGGGGCGGCTGCGGCGCTGGGCGGAGCCGGGGGGGGACGCGGGGCGGGCGGTGCGCTGCCACGCCCGCGCCCGGGCCGTGCTGCGCCAGTACCGCCACCTGCCCTCCTTCCGCGCCATCGAGGACGAGAGCCGCGCCATCATGGCCGCCCTGGCCCAGCGCCTGCGCGCCCGCCTCCGGTGCGTCCTGCCCCTGCCCGCGCCCGTCCCACCCCGGGGGCGTTCACCCTGGGGGCTACTGACCGCCGCCCCGGGAAGCTTGCTCGCTGGGGGGTGTTCACTCTGGGGACTACTGACAACCGCCCCGGGTCAGCTTGCTCGCTTGGGGGGTGTTCACTCTGGGGACTACTGACAACTGCCCCAGGAACCTTGCTCGCTGGGGTGGTGTTCACTTTGGGGGCTACTGACCACCGCCCTGAGAAGCTTGCTCACTGGGGGGTGTTCACTCTGGGGACTACTGACAACCACCCCGGAAGCTTGTTCACTGGGGGGGGCGTTCACTCCAGGGCCTACTGACGACTGCCCGGGAAGCTTGCTCGCTGAGAGGCATTCGCTCTGGGGACTACTGATAACCCCTTAAAACCCTTTTTTTGGGGATGTTTACCCTAGGGCTTACTAACGACCATCCCAAAAACTTTGTTTCCTGAAGATGTTCGTTCTGGAACCTACTAATAGCATTTATAGTATTATGTTACTATTTATTAAAATATTATTTAGTAGAGCATTATTAATTAACGAGTTTACTGATAAGTTTTGCAATATTATGGTTTTTGCAGTACCTTAGTAGCATTGTTAACTCTGAAATCTACTGCTTTTTATTTTTTATAATGATTGTTGGCACTGAAACCTGATAGCCGACTTTACTAATTCCAGGTTTTTTGCGTGTTATCTTTGTTAATCTGAAACCTAGTGGTGTCCGTTTTATGGTTCATCTCGCTTCTCCCCCAGGGACGGCGCCTCCGACCCCAAGGAGCTGGCCGAGTGCGTGGAGCTGCTGCTGCAGCTGGAGGAGCCGCCCGAGGAGCTGTGCGAGGAGTTCCTGGCGCACGCCGGCGCCCGCCTCGAGGCCGAGCTGGCCGCGCTGGCCGCCGAGCTGCCGCCGGACGATGCCGATGACGCCGCCGCCGCGCCGCCGCCCGCCTCCGACATCCTCGACTTCGTCGACCGCGGCTGCTCCGCCTTCGTGGGCAACTGTGCCTGCTGGTGACCTCGTACCGGGCGCTGTTCGAGGGGCGCGCGGGGGCGGCGGGCGCCCGCGGCCGCCTGGAAGCCTTCGCCGCCGCCCTGGCCGCCCGCTACTTCGCCCTGGTGGAGCGGCGCCTGGCGCTGGAGCGCGGCCTGGGCGACAACTCGCTGCTGGTGCGGGCGCTCGACCGCTTCCACCGCCGCCTCCGCCCGCTGCTCGACTGCTGCCGCGAGGCGACGCGGGCGACGGCGGCGGCGGCGGCAACGCCGGGCGACGCCTTGGTGGCGCGGGCGGCGCGGCAGCGCGTCGGCCGCTACCTGGGCGCCTGCAGAGCTTCTTCCTGGGCTGCCTGGGCGACGTGCGGCAGGCGCTGGCCGCCCCCCGCGGCCCCGGCAAGGAGGCGCCGCCGCTGCCCGACCTCCTGGCCGCGCTGGCCGCCTCCGCCCTGGCGCAGCTCAAGGCCGTGCTCGCCTACGTGCAGCTCTTCACCGCCAAGGACGTCGCCTTCGCCAGCCTGCCCTACTTCAAGGGTGCGCCGGCGGGGGGCGGGGGGGGGGGGCCTGGGGTGGGTTCGGGGGCCCGGGATGGGTTTTGGGGTCCCTGGGGTGGTTTTGGGGGTCCCTGGGGTGGGTTTGGGGGTTCCCAGGGTGGTTTTGGGAGTCCTTGGAGCGGATTTGGGATCCCAGGGTGGATTTGGGGATCCCGGGGTGGATTTGGGGTTTGCTGGGGTGGGTTGGTTTGGGGGTCCTGGGGCGGTTTGGGGTCTCTAGGTGGGTTTGGAGGTCCCTGTGGTGGTTTGGGGGTGGCAGCGGTGGTTTGGGGGGTCCCTGGGGTGGGTTTGGGGTCTCTGGGGTAGTTTGGGGGTGGCACAGGTGGTTTTGGGAATCCCTGGGGTGGTTTGGGGGGTTCTCAGGGTGGGTTTGGGGGGATTTCTGGGGTGGTTTTGGGGGTCCCTCGGGTGGGTTTGGGGTTCCTGGGGTGGGTTTGGGGGGTCTCTGGGGCAGTTTGGGGGTGGCAGGGGTGGTTTGGGGGTCCCTGGGGTGGTTTGGGGGGTTCTCAGGGTGGTTTTGGGGGTCCCTGGGGTGGTTTGGGGGGTTCTCAGGGTGGTTTTGGGGGTCCCTGGGGTGGTTTGGGGATCCCTGGGGTGGGTTTGGGGGTGGCAGGGGTGGTTTTGGGAATCCTTGGGGTGGTTTGGGGGGGTTCTCAGGGTGGGTTTGGGGGATTTCTGGGGTGTTTTGGGGGTCTCTCGGGTGGGTTTGGGGTTCCTGGGGTGGGTTTGGGGGGTCTCTGGGCAGTTTGGGGTGGCAGGGGTGGTTTTGGGGGTCCCTGGGCAGTTTGGGGGTGGCAGGGGTGGTTTTGGGGGTCCCTGGGGTGGGTTTGGGGTTCCAGGGTGGATTTGGAGGGTCTCTGGGGCAGTTTGGGGGTGGCAGGGGTGGTTTTGGGGATCTTTGGGGTGGGTTTGGGGTTCCCGGGGTGGTTTTGGGGGTCCCTGGGGTGGTTTGGGGGATCTCTGGGAGGTTTGGGGGGTCCCTGGGGCGGTTTGGGGTGGCAGGGGGCAGTTTGGGAGTGGCAGGGGGCGGTTTGGGGGGTCCCTGGGGCAGTTTGTGGGGGGCAGGGATGGTTTGGGGGTCCCCAGAGTGGTTTTGGGGTCCCAGGGCAGTTTGATGGGTCTCCGGGGTGCTTAAGGGTCCCTGGGGCAGTTTGTGGGTGGCAGGGGGTGGTTTGGGGGGGGCCCTGGGGTGGTTTGGGGTCCCTGGGGTAGTTCAGGTTTTCTGGGGCAGTTTGGGGGTCCCTGGGGCAGTTTGGGGGTAGCATGGGGCAGTTTGGGGTCCCCAGGGCAGCTTGAGGGGTCTCTGGGGGCAGTTTGGGGGATCTCCAGGGTGGTTTGGGGTGTTTCTGGGGCAGTTTTGGGGGTCCTCAGGTTTGTTTGGAGGGTCCCTGGGGTACTTTGGGGTCCCCGGGGGCAGTTTGGGGTCTTGATGCCCGTAGGCGTTTTTGGGGGCACAGAAGACGTTTTTGGCGTTCTTGATGCCGCATTTTGGCCATTCCCGACCGTTTTCAGGGCCAAACGTGCCGTTTTTGGCGCAAGAGGAGTTCTGCGTGGCAGCAGTGCACAAGGAGGGACATCGGTGTCTATAGGGGCACGTTGATGCCATAACCATTTTTTGGGGCGCAGGAGCCGTTCCCGGGGCTCCCGAGGCCGCGTTTCGGGCGTCCCCGGCCGTTTTTCGGGGCCAAACCTCCGTTTTTGGCGCAGGGGGAGTTCTGCGTGGTGGCGGTGCTGCGAGGGGGACATCAGTGTCTATAAGGGGGATGTTGATGCCCGTGGGTGGTTTTTGGGCGCAGGAGCCGTTCCCGGGGCTCCCGAGGCCGCGTTTCGGGCGTCCCCGGCCCGTTTTTCGGGGCCAAACGTGCCGTTTTTTGGCGCAGGGGGAGTTCTGCGTGGCGGCGGTGCGCGAGGGGCTGGTGGTGGCCTTCGTGCGCTGGCTGTGCCGCACGGCGCGCGGCTTCTGCGAGGGCCCGGCCGAGCGGGGGCCCCGGCGGCGCCGCCCGCCCTGCTGCTGCTCCTCGCCCGCCTCTGCCTCGACTACGAGGCCGCCACCATCAGCTACATCCTCACCCTCACCGACGAGCAGTTCCCCCCCCAGGTGAGCCCCTTCGCCGCCTCTCCCCGTCCCGTCCCCCCAAAAATGTCCCCGAGTGTCCCCAAATCCCCCCCCCGTGCTTCTCCGCGGCTCTGGGTCTGCTCCAGATGCGGTCGTGGGTGCAGGGACGCGAGGATCTTCTCTTGCGGCCCAAAATGTCCCCGTGAGGGCCCAAAATGTCCCCATGAGGGCCCAAGATGTCCCCCAGGACCCTAAGATGTCCCTGGGGTCCCAAGTGTCCCCAAGGTACCCCCAAACATCCCCAAATCCCCCCCGTGCTCCTCTGCGGCTCCGGGTGCACTCGGGACGTGGTGGTGGGTGCAGGGGCGCGGGGATCTTCTCTTGCGTCCCCAAAATGTCCCCGTGAGGCCCCAAAATGTCCCTATGAGGACCCAAGATGTCCCCCAGGACCCTGAGATGTCCCTGGGATCCCCAAGATACCCCAAATGTCCCCCGGTTCTCACACATAGCTCTGTGGCCTTGGGTGCCCCCAGGACATGGTGCTGGGGACAAGGGTGGGTGCAGAGGCGTGAGGAGCCTCCCTGTGACCCCAAAATGTTCCCAAGGGAAGCCAGAATGTCCCCAGGAACCCCCTGAGATGTCTTTAGACTCCTCCGGTGTTCCATAAGAACCTGAATTGTCCCCAAAGGGTCTTCGATGTCCCCAAGTTGTCCCATGTGCTGCTCCTGGTTGTTGTGGTTGCCATGGCCCAGGAGAGCCCCGTACGTCCCCGAAGCGTCCCCAAGGGGCCCCCGAAATATCCCCAAGGGGACCCAGAACGTCCCCAGGGACCCCCCAAGATGTCCTCAGACTCTTCTAGTGTCCCATAAGAGCCTGAATTGTCCCAAGGGGTCTTCAGTGTCCCCAAGTTGTCCCATGTGCTGCTCCTGGTTGTTGTGGCGCCAAGACCAGGAGAGCCCCGTATGTCCCTGAAATGTCCCCAAGGGGACCCAGAATGTTCCCCCGGGACCCCCCAAGATGTCCCCAGACTCCCCAGTGTCCCATAAGAGCCTGAATTGTCCCCAAGGGGTCTTCGGTGTCCCCATGTCGTCCCATGTGCTGCTCGTGGTTCTTGTGGGCGCCAAGGCCCAGGAGAGCCCCGTATGTCCCCGAAACGTCCCCGAGGCGGTCGAGACGTCCCTGAGGGCCACCTCCCGCCCGCAGGACGGGGGGACGCCGGGGGACGCCGGGGACGGCGCTGTGCGCCGAGGCCCGCGAGGCGGCCCAGCGCCTCCTCGACCACTACGTGAAGGTGCAGGGCGCCGCCGTGGCCCAGATGCTGCGCAAGAGCGTGGAGACGCGCGACTGGCTCGGCACCGTGGAGCCCCGCAACGTCCGCGCCGTCATGAAGCGGGTGGTCGAGGACACCACCGCCATCGACCTCCAGGTCCGGGGGGGTCTGCGGGGTCTAGGGGGGCTCCCTGGGGTGTTTAGGGGGTCCTGGGGGAGCCCAGACGTCCCCATGGGAGTCTTGGGGGTCTTCAAAAGGTTCTTGGGCATTTAGGGGGTTCTTGGGGTCCCTGAGGGGTCCTGGGGGAGCCCAGACGTCCCCATGGGAGTCTTGGGGGTCTCCAAAGGGTTCCTGGGGCATTTAAGGGGGTTCTTGGGGGTCCCTGAGGGGTCCTGGGGAGCCCAGACGTCCCCATGGGAGTCTTGGGGGTCTTCAAAGGGTTCTTGGGCATTTGGGGGGTTCTTGGGGGTCCCTGAGGGGTCCTGGGGAGCCCAGACGTCCCCATGGGAGTCTTGGGGGTCTCCAAGGGGTCCCTGGGGGACTTTGGGGGTCCCTAGAGGGTCCCTGGAGCGTTTAGGGGTTCCTGGGGGTCCCTGAGGGGTCCTGGGGAGCCTAGATGTCCCTGGGGGGAGCCCCTGGGGTTTGGGGGGGCTTGGGGGGGGGTCCCGGTTGTTTCTGGGGGTGCCAAGGGGGTTTTGGGGGTGCCTGGGGGTTTGGGGGGGTCCCAATCGTTTCTGGGCCGCTGGGGGGTTTGGGGGGTCCGATTGTTTCTGGGGGGGGTTGGGGCAGTTCTGGGGGTTTTGGGGGTTTTGGGGGGGTCCCGGTTGTTTCTGGGGGTGCCAAGGGGTTTTGGGTGCCCGGGGGGGTTGGGGAGGTCCCGGTTGTTTCTGGGGGCGCCGAGGGGGTTTTGGGGGGTTCTGGGGGATTTGGGGGTGTCCCGTTTTTTTCTGGGGGTGCCAGGAGGGTTTTGGGGGGGTTCTGGGGGTTTTGGGGGGGTCCCGGTTGTTTGTGGGGCGCCGGGGGGTTTTGGGGGGTTCTGGGGGATTTGGGGGTCCTGGTTGTTTCTGGGGGCGCCGGGGGGGTTTGGGGGGGTTCTGGGGGGTTTGGGGCTCCCGGTTGTTTGTGGGGCGCCGGGGGGTTCTGGGGGGGCGCGGGGCGCTTTCGGGGCGCTGACGGCCGGGGGGGGGGGGCCCCCGCAGGTGGGGCAGCTCTTCGAGGAGGGGGTGCGGCGGGCGCAGAGCAGCGACTCCAGCCGGCGCGCCTTCTCCGTGTACAGCAGCTCGCGGGCGCCGGGCCGCTACGCGCCCAGCTACACGCCAAGGTCAGGCGTGTCGTCGGCACACGCGTGTCATCGGCACGCGTCGCGCCCCGCGTCGCCCCCCGTCACCCCCCGTTAGCGTCTGTCCCCCCACCGTGCCCAGGCCGGTTCCGTGTCGGTTCCGTGTTGGTTCCGTGTTGGCCCGTGTCGGTTCCGTGTCGGTTCCGTGTCCCCCCTCGCCATCCCCCGGCTCTGTCCCTATCTCAGGCAGGCGGTGCTGGGGCGTCCCTCTTGCTTGTCCCGTGTCCCCAACTGTCCCCCTGTCCCCATGACCGTCCCTGTGTCCCTCAACTGTCCCTACCTTCTGTCCCCATGTCCCCAACCGTCCCCCCATCCCGTGATCATCCCTGTGTCCCCACTGTCTCCCCGATCCTCCCTCTGTCCCCATCTGTCCCCATGTTCCCAACCATCCACCAGTCCCCATGTCCCCCGATCGTCCCCATGTCCCCTGAATGTCCCCATGTCCCTGTATCCCTCTTGTCTGTCCCTATGTCCCCTCTGTGTCCCTGACTGTGCCTGTGCCCCCCCAACCGTCCCCCCGTCCCGTGATCGTCCCCATGTCCCCAACTGTCCCCCTGATCGTCCCTGTGTCCCCAACTGTACCCATCTGTCCCCATGTCCCCAACCATCCCACCAGTCCCCATGTCCCCCGATCGTCCCCATGTCCCTGAATGTCCCCATGTCCCTGTATCCCTCCTGACTGTCCCCGTGTCCCCTCTGTGTCCCTGACTGTGCCCGTGTCCCCCCAACCGTCCCCTCTGTGTCCCCACCACCATCCCTGTGTCCCCTGACCATTCCCATGTCCCCTGTGTCCCCTTAACTGCTTCTGACCATCCTCGTGTCCCCACGTCCCTGTGTCCTGTCCTGCATCCCCACCCATCCCTGTGTCCCCCTGCCCGTCCCCGTGTCCCCGCAACCGTCCCGTGTCCCTTGCGTCCTCCCAACCGTCTCTGCGTCCTTCTGACCATCCCCGTGTCCCCGCGCCGGTGCCCGTGTCCCCTTGCGCGCCCCCCCCCCCCCGCCCGTCCCCTGCGTGTCCCGCGTCCCCCGCGCAGGGGTCCCCGCGTCCCCTGACGTCCCCAACCGTCCCCAGCGCCCCCATGGACACCCACCTGCTCAGCAACATCCAGAAGCTCTTCTCGGAGCGCGTCGACATCTTCAGCCCCGTCGAGTTCAACAAGGTGAGGCGTCCCCGCGCGTCCCCAGCCGTCCCCAGCCGTCCCCAAGGGTCCCTGAGCGTCCCCAACCGTTCCCGTGCATCCCCAACCGTCCTTGAGGGTCCCCAACCGTCCCTGCGCGTCCCCGGGCCCTGCTGCCACCAGGGGGACGGAAGGGTGACGGCTGGGACCAGGGCGTCCCCGATGTCCCCAGGTCTCTGCGGGGACGGGGGTCCTGGGGGCTGGGGGCCAGGACCGGGATGTCCCCATCCCCTTGCGCCCCATGTCCCCAATGTCCCCAGGGGCTGATAGCCAGGACTGGGGTGTCCCTGTTCCCTCGTGCCAAGTGTCCCTAAGGTCCCCAACGTCCCCTGGGGCTGATAGCCGGGACCGGGGCATCCCCATCCCCTCGCACCCCGTGTCCCCAATGTCCCCCGGGGCCGATAGCTGGGACCGGGGTGTCCCCAATATCCCCAACATCCTCTGGGGCTGATAGTTGGGACCAGAGTGTCCCCGTGTCCCCGACGTCCCAGGGACCAATAACCAGGACTGGGGCGTCCCCATGTCCTCAGTGTCCCCAACATCCCTTGGGGCCGATAGCTGGGACCAGAGTGTCCCTGTGTCCCCGATGTCCCCTGGGGCCGATAGCCGGGACCAGGGTGTCCCCGTCCCCTTGTGCCCCGTGTCCCCGATGTCCCCAGGGACTGAGCCAGGACCAGGGCGTCCCCGTGTCCCCCCTGTCCCCAACATCCCTCGGGGCCAATAGCTGGGACTGGGGCGTCCCATGTCCCCAATGTCCTCAACATCCCCAGGGACTGATAGCCAGGACGGGAGCATCCCTGTCCCCTCGTGTCCCTGATGTCCCCAGGGACTGATAGCCAGGACCAGGGTGTCCTCGTCCCCTTGTGCCTTGTGTCCCTGACGTCCCCTGGGGCCAATAGCCAGGACCAGAGTGTCCCCGTGTCCCCGACGTCCCCAGGGACCGATAGCCAGGACCAGGGTGTCCCCATGTCCCCAGTGTCCCCAACATCCCCTGGGGCTGATAGCCGGGACCAGGGTGTCCCCAATATCCCCAACATCCCCTGGGGCCAACAGCCAGGACCGGGGTGTCCCCATGTCCCCAGTGTCCCCAACATCCCCTGGGGCCGATAGCCAGGACTGGAGCGTCCCTGTCCCCTCGTGCCTTGTGTCCCTGACGTCCCCTGGGCCGATAGCTGGGACCGGGGTGTCCCCATGTCCCCAGTGTCCCCAACATCCCCTGGGTCCAATAGCTGGGACCGGGGTGTCCCCGTGTCCCTGACATCCCCTGGAACTGATAGCCAGGACCGGAGTGTCCCTGTCCCCTCGTGTCCCTGACGTCCCCTGGGGCCCGATAGCCGGGACCGGGGCGTCCCCATGTCCCCAATGTCCCCAACATCCCCTGGGGTCAATAGCCGGGACCAGGGCGTCCTCGTCCCCCTTGTGCCTTGTGTCCCTGATGTCTCCTGCGGCCAATAGCCAGGACCAGGGCGTCCCCGTGTCCCCAATGTCCCCAGGGGCCGATAGCCGGGCCCGGGGCGTCCCCAATGTCCCCTCGCGCCCCGCGCCCCTGACGCCGCGCGCACCGCAGGTGTCGGTGCTGACGGGCATCATCAAGATCAGCCTGAAGACGCTGCTGGAGTGCGTGCGGCTGCGGACGCTGGGTCCGCTTCGGCCTGCAGCAGGTGCAGGTGGACGCCCACTACCTGCAGCTCTACCTGTGGCGCTTCGCCGCCGACGAGGCGCTCGTGCAGGGGCTGCTCGACGAGATCGTGGCGAGCGCCGGGCACCGCTGCCTCGACCCGGCGCCCATGGAGCGCAGCGTGGTGGAGCTGCTCTGCGAGAGAGGGTAGGACACAGCCACGCACACGCTAAGGACGCGGGACGCGCACACGGGATCGGGGCCGGGCACCGCTGCCTCGACCCGGCGCCCATGGAGCGCAGCGTGGTGGAGCTGCTCTGCGAGCGGGGCTAGGACACGCCACGCACACGCCAAGGACACGGGATGGGGGCCGGGCACCGCTGCCTCGACCCGGCGCCCATGGAGCGCAGCGTGGTGAGCTGCTCTGCGAGAGGGGGTAGGACACGCCAAGGACACGCCAAGGACACGGGACGCGCACGCGGGATCGGGGCCGGCACCGCTGCCTCGACCCGGCGCCCATGGAGCGCAGCGTGGTGGAGCTGCTCTGCGAGAGAGGCTAGGACACGCCAAGGACACGCCAAGGACGCGGGACGCGCACGCGGGATCGGGGCCGGGCACCGCTGCCTCGACCCGGCGCCCATGGAGCGCAGCGTGGTGGAGCTGCTCTGCGAGAGGGGCTAGGACACGCCACGCACACGCAAGGACACGGGACGCACGCGGGATGGGGGCCGGGCACCGCTGCCTCGACCCGGCGCCCATGGAGCGCAGCGTCGTGGAGCTGCTCTGCGAGCGGGGCTAGGACACGCCAAGGACACGCCAAGGACACGCTACACACATGCCATGCATGGATGACGCTATGGGCAGCAGGGATACGGCACTTGCAGCGACATGTGTTGACACACGTGTGCCCCGTGGTGGGATCGCGTGTGGGAGGCGGACGTGGGACCCAGCTCCCTGCACACGTTGTGTTAGACTGTGCTTCGTGTGTCCCCCGTGTTCAGCACCTGTTCCCGTGTCCCGGCACATGCGTGTCCCCCCCGTGTTTGGTGCTTCATCCCATGTCCCGGCACACGCATGTCAGCCTGGCCGTGCCCGTATCGCCCCGTGCTCAGCACCTGGTCCCGTGTCCCAGCACACGTGTCAGGCCACGTCCCATGTCCTGGCACACGTGTCAGCCTGTGTCCCATGTCCTGGCACACGCGTGTCAACCTCTGCCCCACCTCTCCCACGTTCGGGGCCGTGTCCCGGCACACGTGTGTCAGCCCCCACCCTGCGTGTCCCGAGCCGGGTCCCGTGTCCCAGCACACGCGTGTCCCGTGTCCCCGGGGAGGGCTGCACACACGTGTCCCGCAACGGGGGGGGGAGGGGGTGTCCTGTGTCACTGCGTCACCCGCGTCACGGATGGAAACAATAAACACACGTGAGCTGCTGCCAGCGTCACCGCTTTGTGCCCGGACGCCTGGGCCCCGGTGGGGGGGGGAGGGGGGCGCCCGGACGCCTGGGCCCCCCCCAACAAAGCCTCTGCGAGCGACTTGGTGCAGCGTCGTTTAATGGCAGTTGAGAGCAGCCTGGGAAGGGCCCAGGCGTCCGGGGAGGGACCCGGGCATCCAGGAGGACCAAGACATCCAGGAGGGGCCCAGGCGTCCT
The DNA here is from genome assembly GCF_036417845.1 of Apteryx mantelli. NCBI lineage: Eukaryota > Metazoa > Chordata > Aves > Apterygiformes > Apterygidae > Apteryx > Apteryx mantelli. The sequence continues at coordinate 447,433 of NC_090014.1, forward strand.
GGAAGGGCCCAGGCGTCCGGGAGGGGCCCAGGTGTCCAGGGGGATCCAGGCATCCGGGTGGGGCCCAGGCGTCCGGTCAGTAGCGGCCGAGGCGACACATGTCGCAGCGGCAGGCGGGCGGCGGCGAAGACGGCGACGTCCTCGTGGCGGCCGCCCGGGCACTCGAGCCGCACGCGCACCTGGGGGGGGGGGGAGGGAGGGAGGGAGGGCATGAGGGGCTTGCACACGCGTGTGCGACGCACGGGGGCCGCCCCGGCTCCACGCACGACGGCCCCCCTCCCTCACACGACGGCCCTGAGCCCCCCCCCAGCCCTTTGCACAAGGACCCCTCCCTCCCTAACCCTTTGCACAAGGCCCCTGTTGCACGAGGATCCCTTGCACGAGGGCTCCTCGCACGCCCGGGTCCTCGCTCCCCAGCCCTTCGCACGAGCACCTGATCGCGTGAGAACCCTTTGCACGAGGCCCCCTCGCTCCCCAGCCCTTTGCACGAGGATCCCTTGCACGAGGCCCCCGTTGCACGAGGCCCCTTTGCACAAGAACCCCATCACATGAGAACCCCGTTGCACAAGGATCCCTCGCATGAGGCCTCATTGCACAAGGACCCTGTTGCACGAGGCCTCATTGCACGAAGCCCCCCCCCACAACAAGGATCCCTTGCACGAGGCCCCCATTGCACGAAGCCCCTTTGCACGAGGACCCCGTTGCACGAGGATCCCTCGCACGAGGACCCCATTGCACAAAGCCCCCTCACACGAAGCCCCTGTCGCACGAGGCCCCCATTGCACGAGAACCCCGTTGCACGAGGACCCTGTTGCACGAAGCCCCGTCACATGAAGCCCGCGTCGCAAGAGGCCCCCGTTGCACGAGAACCCCTCGCACGAGGCCTCATTGCACGAAGCCCCCATTGCACGAGGCCCCCGTTGCACGAAGCCCCCTCGCACGAGGCCTCATTGCACGAAGCCCCCGTTGCACGAGGCCCCCGTTGCACGAAGCCCCCTCGCACGAGGCCTCATTGCACGAAGCCCCCATTGCACGAGGACCCCGTTGCACGAGGCCCCCGTCGCCCCCGGCCCCCGCAGCCCCCCCCCGAACCCCCGTCGCGGCTCGGTGCTCGGCGGCGGCGGGCGGCACCTTGGCGGCGCGGGCGACGGTGCAGCAGCGGGCGACGGAGGTGAGGTTGTGGCGGAGCGCTGGCCGCCCGCACCGCCGCCCGCGCCGGGAAGGCGCCCGACTCGCAGCGCCCGGCGCAGCCCCGCGCCGCCGCCCGGCACCGCCGGCCCCGCCCAGCCCCGCCCCTGCCGCCAGCGTCACCGCGCGGCTCCGGGGGGGGCGGGGCCAAGGGGGGGCGGGGCCTCTTGCGGGATTGGGGGGGGTGAGGGGGCACCCGGACACCGGGGCCCTTTGGGGATGGGGGTGGGGGCACCCGGACGCCGGGGCCCCTTTTGGGGGGGGATGGGGGTGGGGGGTGGGGACACCCGGACGCCTGGGCCCCTTGGAGTGAGGGGGGGGAATGGGGGGGGGGAGGGGATATCCGGACACCTGGGCCCCTTGGGGGGGGGGAATGGGGTGCCCGAACGCCGGGGACCCTTTGGGGGGGGTTGGGATGGGGGGGGGGGATGGGATACCCGGACGCCTGGGCCCTTTGGGGATGGGGGGGAGAGGGGATACCCCGACACCTGGGACACTTGGGGGGGGGGGAAGGGGGTGCCCGGGACGCCGGGGCCCCTTTGGGGGGGGATGGGGGGGGCGAAGGGACACCCAGACGCCTGGGCCCCTTGGAGTGGGGGGGGGGGGGATGGGAGGGGAGAGGAGAGGGGATACCCGGACACCTGGGCCCCTTGGGGGGGGGGATGGGGGGCGCCCGGACGCCTGGGCCCCTTGGGGATGGGGGGGGGGGGGGATGGGTATGCCCGGACGCCGGGGCCCCTTGGGAGTGGGGGGGGAGATGGGGACACCCGGACGCTGGGGCCCCTTGGGATGGGGGGGGATTGGGGGGGGGAGGGGATACCCGGACGCCTGGGCCCTTGGGAGGGGGAGGGGCAGGACACCTGGGTCCCCTGGGGGGGGGCGAAGGGGGCACGAGGACCCTGTGAGGGGGAGGGGGGGCCCGGACTCCTGGGACCGTGACCGGGGGGGGGGGGCAAGGGGGGGGGGGCTCCCGGCCGCCTGGGTCCCTTGGGGGGGGAGGGGCTCCGGACGCCTGGGCCCCGGCTCCTTACAGCGCAGGCGGCAGCCGGGCGCGGAGGCTGCGGGCAGGGCCGGGGGCAGCAGCAGCGCCAGGAGGAGCCCGAGGCGGCCATGACGGGGGGGGGGGGGGGGCGGAGCCGGACGCCTGGGTCCCCCGCAGAGGGGGGGAGGAGGGACCCAGGCGTCCGACCCCACCACAAAAAAACCCGCCTGGCCCTTTAAATCCCACCGGCGCACCGCGGCGCCGCCCTCCGCCGCCAGAGGGCGCGGGCGGAAGCGAAGCGAAGGGCCCGTCTAGCCGCTCCCGCTCGATGGTGCGGGGAGGCGGGTCCCGCCGGCGGCGCGGCCAATGGGAGGCGGGCGGGGCGGCGGCGCGGCCAATGGGCGGGGGCGGCGGCGGCGCGGCGGGCGCGCGGCGGCGGCCATGGGGCTCCTCACCATCCTCAAGAAGATGCGGCGGAAGGAGCGCGAGCTGCGGCTGCTCATGCTGTAACGGCCCGCGCGGGGGGAGGCGGGGCCAGGCGCGCGGGGGCGGGGCTTGGCGGCGGCGGCGACCGTTGGGACGGACCAAGCGGCGCGGGGCGGGGGGGGGTGGGAGGTACCAAGTGTGGGGGGGCGGGGCCTACCCGAGGCGTGAGCTATCCGGGGCGTGGTCTAGCGAAGGGGCGTGGCCTAGGCGGGGCGCGTCGTACCACGTCTGTGGTGGGGGGAGGTGGGTTGTGACAGGGGATGGGTCCTACCAAGTGTCCGCGGGGGGGGGGCTATAGCTACTGGGGGGGGGGTTGTACCACGTGCCGGGGGGGGGGGAAGGTGGGTCGTAGCAAGTATCTGCGGGGGAGATGGATGGTACCGAGTGTTGGGGGGGGGGGACATGGGTCATACCAAGTGTCTGGGGGGGGGATCAGACCAGGGTGGGTCGTACCAAGTGTGTGGGGGGGGTGTGTGCACTGGGTGGGTCATACTAAGAGTCCGGGGAGGGCGGGTTGTACCAAGGGTCGGCGGGGGGGACATGGGCGATGCCGAGTGTGTTGGGGGGGGGGAGATGGGTCAGACCAAGTGTCTGGGGGGGCGGGGAGATGGGTGATGCAAGTGTCTGGGGGGGGGGAGATGGGTCAAACCAAGTGTCTGGAGGGGGGAAATGGGTTGGTACCAAATTAAAGTGTCTGGGGGGGGAGATGGGTCATACCAAGTGTCTGGAGAGGGGGAGATGGGTCATACCAAGTGTTGGGGGGGGAGATGGGTCAGACCAAGTGTCTGGAGGGGGGAGATGGGTCAGACCAAGTGTCTGAGGGGGGGAGGTGGGTCGTACCAAGCGCATGTGCGCAGTGGGGGGGAGGGGAGATTCACCCCCCCAATCCCTCCCCCCCCCCCCCCCCGGCGGCAGCGGCCTGGACAACGCGGGCAAGACGACGATCCTGAAGAAGTTCAACGGGGAGGACGTGGCCACCATCTCGCCCACGCTGGGCTTCAACATCAAGACGCTGGAGCACCGCGGGTGAGCCGGGGCCGCCCGGCCGGCCGGAGGGGCGGACGCGGGGGCGGGCGGGGGACGGACGGACGGACGGACAGACGCGTGGGGACCCACCCTGGCGCTGCGGCAGGTTCAAGCTGAACGTGTGGGACGTGGGCGGCCAGAGCTCGCTGCGCTCCTACTGGCGCAACTACTTCGAGAGCACCGACGGGCTGGTCTGGGTGGTCGACAGCGGCGACCGGCAGCGGCTGCGGCTCTGCGCCCGCGAGCTGCGGGGGCTCCTGCGCGAGGAGGTGACGCCGCCGGCGCCGGGGGCACGACGGGCGCGGGGCGCGGGGCGGGGACGGGGGCACGCGGGGGGGTCCAGGGACATGGGGGGACACGGGACATGGGGGGATCCAGGGGACACAGGGGGACATGGGGGACCGTGGAGGGGACAGGGGGGACATGGGGGGACATGGGGGGACATGGAGGACCATGGAGGGGACAAGGGGGACCCAGGGGACCCAGGGGGACATGGGGGACCAGGGAAGGGACAGTCGGGACAGGGGACATGGGGGGACACAGGGGACATGGGGGGACATGGGGGGACACAGGACACGGGGGGAAATGGGGGACCAAGGAGGGGACAGTGGGGACAGGGGGGATGCAGGGGGGACACGGGGGGACATGGGGGACCATGGAGGGGACAGGGGGGACCCAGGGGACATGGGGGGACACGGGACACGGGGGGACATGGGGGACTGTAGAGGGGGACAGTGTGGACGGGGCACATGGGGGGACCCAGGGGACGCAGGGGGGACACGGGGGTGGCAGCCGTCCTCCCCCCCCCCCCCCCGTGGGGCTCAGCCCAGCTTCCTCCCGCAGCGCCTGGCCGGCGCCACCCTCCTCATCTTCGCCAACAAGCAGGACCTGCCGGGGGCCCTGTCGGCCACCGCCATCCGCGAGGTGCGCTCGAGACGCCGGGGCCCCTTCCCCGGCCACCTGGGTCCCCCCGGCCACCTGGGTCCCTCCCGGCCACCTGGGTCCTTCCCGGACACCTGGGTCCTTCCCGGATACCTGGGCCCCTCCCGGACACCTGGGCCCCACTCGGATGCCTGGGTCCTTCCTGACGCCTGGGTCTCTCCCAGACACCTCAGTCCCCCCCGACACCCTGGGTCCTTCCCGGATACCTGGGTCCTTCCGGATACCTGGTCCCTCCCAGACACCTGGGTCCCTTCCCCAGACACCTGGGTCCCTACTGGACCTGCCTGGGTCCCCCCCGGACACCTGGGTCCTTCCCAGACACCTGGGTCCTTCCCGGACGCTGGGCCCCTTGGGGGGGTGGGGGGGTCATGGGGGGACCTGGGACCAGCCCGGACGCCTGGGTCCCTGCTGGAAAAGCTTCACAGGAGCAACCCGGACGCCTGGGTCCCTGGCGGGGGGGGAGGTGAGAGAACAGCGCCAACCCCCCCCGGACACCTGGGTCCCTTGGGGGGGGGGGGCTGTGGGGCAGCCCGGACGCCTGGGCCCCTGTCGCCCGCAGGCCCTGGACCTCGACGGCATCCAGAGCCACCACTGGTGCATCCAGGCCTGCAGCGCCTTCACGGGCCAGAACTGCTGGCCGGCATCGACTGGCTGCTCGACGACATCTCCAGCCGCGTCTTCACCGCCGACTGAGCCGCCCCCTGCCCCCGCCCGGACGCCTGGGCCCCCGCCGAGGTGGGGGTGGGTGGGGAGGGGGGCGGCTCCTCCCCGCAGGCCCTTTTTGGGGGCGAATAAACCTGGGGGGGCTGCAGGCTTCCCCCTTCCCTCCCCCCCGCACGGATGTGGCCCTTCTTGTGCCTCCTCCCCAACCTCAGCTCCGTGGGGGGGGGTCCTGGACCCGGAAATGATCCTGGGACCCCCGAAATAA